>NW_005842996.1:420686-437322 GCF_000455745.1 Alligator sinensis | reverse complement strand
CCAGCTCCGGGCGGGGGGGGTGGAACAAGGGCAGCACCAGCCGATCAATGCGCCCGTCGATACCGTGGAGCTGTGCCGGCGCCATGGCAACTGGGAAGGGGCACATGGGCCTCCTCTGCTGCTGGGATGATGGGGATGGGGCCCTGCTCCGGGAAGGCCGGACTGGGGCAGGAGAAGGGGGTGCCCGGGGGCCACGTGAGGCCCTGGCGGCGGCCCCTTGGACCACAGAGCCTGCCATGGGGCGAGTCTGGAGGCCGGAGGCAGGTCTGTGGGCAGGGCCTGGTGCAGCATTGGGGTCTGGGAAATGGGTGCAGCGGCCGCTGAGAGCTGGTTGTATCTGCTCCTGGCCTGTGCAGCCTCAAGCATGTCACCTGGCTTCCGCAGGCAGGGCTGGGGCAAGGTGGGTGGACCCACACCACTGCCCTGCAGCCTCAGTTTTGCCATCTGTACAATGGGGCTGGTGGCTCGGCCTTCCCCACCCCCTGGCTCCTACAAATACTTTGGAAGAGCCGCCTGTCAGGAGTAGCTGCAGGGGGTCAGAGAACCACAGGCTGGGCCAGGGCGTGCATGTGTGCATGCACATGCGTGAGTGTGTGCATGCGTGTGTGCGCATACATGTGTGTATAATGCCCCCTGAGCCCCAGTGGTAGCTCCCAGCCCTGGCCCTACATGCACACATGCACACACACACGCCTGCACACGCCACCTGGGTGAATCTCCCTCTCGGCATATCGATTGGGGCTGCATTGATCCGCTGGAAGATGAGGGGCCGGCGGAAAATCAATGTCACTGTGCAATATGTTTCTGGGGCTGGCGGATTCACTGGCGCACGCCGGGCGGGAGGGAATCTCACGGAGCCGGGGCTGGGGGCAGCAGGAGCTGCTGGAGCCGAGCAGAGGAGCCAGGCGGGGGCTGTTCCATGTGGGTGATCCTGTTTCTCCCCAGCACGGGAGCTGCGTGGCCCCGGCACCGTGTAGGCCGTGGCGGCCAGAGGCAGGTGAGCCAGGGGCCAGGGGCTGATGGAGGGCTGAGAGGTTGCAGTGGGCATGCTTGGGGGGCCCTGGGCCCATGGGCCGCAGCTGCTGGTGTCAGCAGGGTGGTGTTAGCTCATCCCCCTGGGGTGCCAGGCGATGCCCCTGTGTCCCCTGCATTAGGGAGAGGCGCGCCGAGCTCAGGCTGGGGGCAATTCTTTCCTGTCACCCCCAGCAATCCCCTGCCTTTCGCCGCCTCTCATTGCACAGCTGAGACAGGAGCTGCGTTCCCACCCCAGAGGCGGACGCATGTCAGTATGGAGCCTGGGCTTCCCTGGGAGGTGGGGGTACCATGGTGCTGCACTCCCCAGAAGTGGCTGCATTCCCAGGCCATTCTGACACAGAGGTGGTGGCAACCCTCCTCTGTCCACAGACTGGGAGCATCTTGGCTCTCATCCATACCAAATCCCAGCGCAATGCAGCCTCAAGCCCTGGAAGATCAGGCGGGGGCAGGATCAGGGCAGACACCCGCAGGCAGCCGGGATCCGAAAGCTCCCTGGCGTGAGTGTTTTGTCTCTGGAGAAGCCGATGCAGCTGTCAGGAGCGTGAAGGGGTTGGCAGGGGGAGAGTCATCAGGAATAAACAGTGTCTGCTATTGATTTCGGCCTATGGTTAGGAAGAAAAATGTGCCAGCACAGCAAAGCCAGCATGGACAGCCTACGTTGTGATCAATAGCCCGATACATCAGGGGTAGCCATGGAAACAGGATGGGGGGAAGGCTCCTCTTTTTAAGAAACTCTCCTCTGCCATCAGTGCTGTGGGCACAGGCTGCGGCAGGGCAGGTCCGGTTGGGGAGAGGCAGCAGCAGGCAGAGGCTCCATGATGGGTTTGTGCCATGTGGCGTCCAGGTTTGCTTGCCCTGAGCCTGGTATTGTGAGTGGCCGAGCCGCAGGTTCCTTCTCCGCCTATGCCCAGGTTGAAGGTTCCCCTGTCTCCTAAGTGGGGAGGTTTGTTACAGAAAACAAGTGCTAAAAGTAAGCCTGGATTTGCACCCAGCTCGCGCTCCAGCCTGGTGCCCCTTGTTTACCAGGCACAGCACACCGAGCCATCTAGTGGCCGGATGCTGCGCTGCATGTGAAAGGACAGTGGAGATCAAGTCCACACAGCTCAAACTCTTGCTGGGGGGCGCATGGGTCTGCCGGGCGGTAAGCAGAAAGGCTTTTAAAAAACTTGGCACTGTCTCTCCACATTTCCTTCCACCTGTGACATCTTCAGTCCCAGACGCCAATGCCTCTGGGCCTGCTGGAGCATTAGAGAATGGGGGAGAAGAGTGTTTTTCCCATTCCTGATGGACTGAAGATTTTGGTTTCTACTGCGTGCACACAAGAGAGATTAGACGGTGAAACTCCTGCGGGGCTGGACCTGCTCTCTCCTACCATTTGTCTGGAAAGAATGCCCTCGAACTGAATCTGTGGCTTCTTCCCCCAGTTTTGGACTGTTGGCACGGGTTTCCTGATCCCCTTCCCAGGCAGGGCTGGGGCAGCTCCGTGCAGGCAAAAGGGGAGGCCTGGCAAGGTCGGGCAGGACCAGGGGGGAGGCAGGAGTCTGGAGCACACAGTGGGGATCAGGGCAACACTGTCTACCTGTGCCAGGAGCAGAGGCTGGTTTGTCCCTGGCTAGAGCATCTTGCCCCCTCTGTTCAGGGTCAGACTGATGCCTGTTTGAGATCAGGAAGAAATTTTTGCCCACTGATCAGATAGGTGCAGACTTGGGGGTGGAGGGGGTGCCCCCCTCTGCAGTGGGGTCATGGCCTCTGCCTGGGGTCTCTTGAGTGTCTAGTAACAACCTTTCTCATGCAGGATGTCAGCTGCCACGGGCCCCCTGCTTTCCCTGCGGGTGTGATGCCCGTGTCATGTCAGGGTTGAGGGTAGTCTTACTAAGGGGTTAGACGATGGGTTTGTCTGGAACGGTTTGATCCTGCTTCAGGCAGGGGTTGCACTAGATGTGACCTCTGCGAGGTCCCTTCCAGACCTGCTGCTCTGTGACTCTGTGACTGGAGCCCGGACCGGGCACCTCTGGGGACAGAGAGGGCCGTGCTGATGCTGGCTCAGTTCCCCAGAGCCCAGCAGAGCCTGGGGATGTGTCCCCAGCCCAGAGCATCTCTGCTCACTCCGCTGCCACGCTGAGGGAGCTTGGTGCCAGACCCGTCTGGCCTGGCCAAGGGGTCACCGGCTGCTGGACTCTCTCCGCATGGAGAATCATCATAGCAATCACAGAGCAGTGGGGCTGGAAGGGACCTGCAGGGGTCACATGGTCCCACCCCGGCTGGAGGCAGGATCAGCCCTGTCCAAACCACACCTGTGAAGGGCTGGTAGAAGCCCTTCCTCCCCTTACAAGCTCCCCCAAGTGACCGTCAGCAAGGGCCACGTCACTCCTGGCCTCTGCAGGAACAGCCTGGAGCCGGTGCCATGATGCTGAAGGTCAGGCCCTGCTGCCCTGTGTGACGATGCTGCTGATTTACACCCAGGGGGTGAAAAGGCCCCTCCAGGTCCAGTGACCTGTCACACCCAGGCGACCTCTACCCCAGTGCCCAAAGATTTAACCCCATCACCTTCCCGGAGGCTGGGAGCAGAGATCCATTCAGGACCCAGGCAGAAGAGTCTGGCCGGCTGGGGACCGACGCGTGGCCACGGCCCATCTATTATCTGCCCAATCGATAGGCTGCTCGCCGAGATGCCGGGTCAGATGCAGTTGCTAAGAGACTCCAGCATCGACCACAGGGGTGTGTGGGGAGGGGGCTAGGAGATGGGGGAAGCAGCTGGGAGGGCAGAGGTCACCTCAGCCGGGGCTGGGGAAGGGGTTTTGAACAGACCAGGGCTGGGCCTGAGGCTAGGCTGGGGGGTGGAGTGTGGGGGTGCCCCCCCCCTGGCTGCAGGTGGGGGACCCCAGCAGAGATCTGGACCCAGGTCTGTCTTCCCACCACCCGCTGGGTGTTGCCTGGAAACTTCGGCTCAGCCTCTGGGGAGAGGAGAGAGGAGCCAATGCTGGGCAGTGCCCAGCTGTGGCTGCATGGCTCTGCCCATCCCCAGGCCACGCACCAGTGAATGGCGAGGCACTGGCCTATGATGCAGGATACCTGGGTTCCCTGACCACCCTCCTCCGAAACCCCAGCCTAAGAGGCCCTTGCAAAGTGTGGGCCCAGAGCAAACTGTTTCCCAGCCAAGGCAGCACCAGGAAGGAGGCGTCTGGTGCCTGACCTTACTTGCTAGGACAGCACCAGGGAAGAAATGGGGGGATCCTGCTCCTAATTCCTTGAGATCAGCTTTGGCCCAAGGGTCCCTGCTGGTAGGGTCCCTGCCTGCCTCGGGGCTCAGGCTCTGCTTCAATAGCAAGCTGAGGGCCTCTGTGGACTCTGGGGCTTGCCAGAGAGAGAGAGAGAGTGATGGAGCCGGGAAAGCTGGCAGCCGCTTGCCTCTGCACCTCCAGCACTTGGCGGCTTCTCTCCGGCTGCCAACTGCGCCGAGCTGCGATTTCCAGTAATGCTTTGCCGCCGGCAGGCAGGTCCCTCCTTGCACGGTGACTCTGCTAAATCCCTGCGCGCTGCAGCAGCCTGGCCGGAGGACGGGGGGGTCTTGGCCCGAGGGATCCCTGCTCACCGCACCAGGCCTGGGGCCCAGCCGGTGACAGCCCAAGACCCCGGGATGTTTTCCAGGCCGCCACTGGGGGCAGCGGCATTCGGTCCCACTGGATTCACTTCCTGTCCCAAACTAGAATGGCTCATTTGACTGGTAAGTGCCTGGAGCCAGGGTCCTATGTGTCCCCAGGGAGACAGGGCCATGATCCTGGGATCTGTGGCAAAGGGGTGGGGGGGTGGATGTGCAGTGGATCTTGCCCCCTCCAGGTCCCTGCAACCTGCCCCAGGGAATCCAGGGCCTGGTCTCTTTGCATTGGGCTGGGGTAAAGCCGGGAGGGGTTTCCCTGGGGGCTGCTCTGTGAAGCTCCCAGGTGGGAGCTGCTTGGGGTTTTGGGTTCCCGGTGGATGAGAGTCTTGAGGGGGATGGAGGAAGCAGGGGGTGAGGGTATTGGTAAGTGCCGCCCATGTGCTAAGCTCTGCCCGCATGACATCTCAGCTCTGCAAAATGACTCGGAGCATGCAGTGACATTGTCGTGCCTCAGTTTCCACATCTATGTTACGGGGATGGTGGTGCCGCTGTCTTTGGCAAAGCTTTTGGAGATCTCGGCAGGCAGGCAAAGGGAGAGCGCTGTCAGCTGCTAGTCATTGGCAGGCATCTGAGCTGAGCTGGATGGGAGCACTGAGCCCTTGGGGATCTGGGTACAAGCCCTGGGTGGCACCGAGCAGCTCCATCGCCTCATCTTCCCAGCTCCGGTACGCACAGAGCAGTGGGGGTGGGAGTAGCGCACGCCATGACTGCCCCCGGCACAGCCTGGGGATGGTGTAGATAAGGGCTCTGCGATGAGGTGATGGCACCAGTGCGGTTGGAGCGATGCAGTGGAAACCCCTGCCCGTGACTCTGCCCCCGGCGCCAGCCGCAGCTGTGTGGGTCCCAGGGCTTTGATTTCTGATGAAGGCCTCTGCTGTTCCCTCCTGTCCCCCCACAGCACTCGGGACCCCGACTGGTGTTCAGGGGAGGCATTTACAGGTCTCTCCCCTGGATTGGGACCCAGGTTGACATGCCCTAGATCCTGACTGTCTGACTATGAGCATCACCTGAAGGAGCCGTGAGGCCCCTGAGAGCCGCCCGAACATTAGCTCTCATCAAGATCCTGTGCACGAGGGCCTTGGCTTGGCCCTGGGAGCATTTTTCAAGGGCTTTTCCAGGGTTAATCTCCAGGACCCCTGGGGTCTAGTCCTGGCTTGCTGCTGCAGGGAGGGGTCCCAGAAGCATTCAGGCTCCCCACGTGACTGTGAGGTACCCTGGCGCTATAGGAATGGGGCATGTGTTAGGGGCGGACTGGGAAAAAGCGATGCCAGCCCTGTTGATGGGTGCCCAGAGCGGTGCCCGGGGAGAACCAAGATCGCCTAGGGAAGCATTGACTAATCCCAGGGTTTCATCTTCAGGACCTTGTCCTGCTTGGGGCTGAGTGCCCTTACCTCCACCAGGTCTCTTTGGGGGATTATTGCCCCCAGATTTTTAACCCCACTAAAAATCCAGTGAGACCCATAGAAGTTAGTGGGAACGGGAGGTATTGAGCATCTCTGGACAGCCCGTCCCTTCCCTCTGGGGACGAGAACATGACAGTAGACTTCAGAGCCCCCTGGCTCCACTCTTTATCACCGGGGCATCGTCTCTGGGAATAGACCAGACGCCTGGATTCGGCAGAGCTCTCAAACAGTTAAGCGCCTGTTAATTTCCACTGGGGATTCAACACCTCCATCAATTAGCTCCGCTCCTCTGGATAGATGGACTGAATCCAAGGATGTTCGTGTCTCCTCCCTGACCCCTCTGCTCACGCAGGGGGATTCCCTGGGACTCTCTCAAGGACCAGAAATGAGGTCTGGGATGAAAGCAGAGCTAATAACCCTGGTTAGAATAAGGGTGACTGGCAAACCAGGAGAGGAGGAGTCTTGGCTTTAATGTTGGCTTATTAAGATGGGATGATGCTTCTGTCAGGGAATTGGCATGTCAGCTCTTTCTTGGGCAGGGAGGTTACCCGCATTGATTGCACGGACCTGATCCAGTCCATTTCTGCGCCAGGGCCCCATGAAAGGTAGCGCTGATGGAGAGGATTGCAGGGAAGGTGGGTGCCAGCAAGAAACACTTCTCAGCCATGCAGGGACCTGTTCAAACAAAGATTATTCTATTTTAGGCTGGGGGAAATATTTCCCATAATTTAGGCTGGAAAGGCAGCCTCGAAGCCATAGAGGTTTCTAGGCCTCCACAGGGGAGGCAAAAAACCCCAACCCAAGTGGTTTTAAGATGGATCTTGGCGAGCAGATGATTAGGCTAATGCGGTATGGGGAGGCTGCAATAATAGTGGACTGTACTGGGTATCTCTTAGGGCTCCTTCCAGTCCCATGCCCTGTGTTCCTCCTCCTGTTATTAATGCTTCCCAGTGTTTTTAGCACAGGGTGGGCCTAACTGACTGGTTGCCCCATGGGGCTGGCAAGGAATTTATTTCCCTTTCCTGATGCTACATGTGTCTGGGGTTTTCTTAAGCCATTTTCAGAAGCATTGGGTGCTGGCTGCAACCAGGCTGACCATAGTTTTACTAAGAGTTTAGACAGTGGGTTTGTCTGGGATGCATTGGACGGGGCTGATCCCGCCTCAGGCAGGGGCTGGGCTCGATGTGACCTCTGGAGCTCCCTTCCAGCATCACTGCTCTGGGATGCTATGTTTCAAAGTTGCTGCCCCTGGCAAACCTCCCTTTCAATTAACTTAGTGGCTCATGGCTAACTCAGTGGTTAACTCAGTGGCTTGTGGTTAACTTAGTGGCTCATGGTGAGCCTGCTGGTCTGACCAGCTTTGTCCTGCTGCTACAGGCCAGGTTGCATGCAGCAGTCAAAGCTCATCTCCCTCGGTGCTGAGGCCGGTCTTCAAGGGGACGTGAACCTTGAATTGAAATCGGTGGCAGCCGGTGCCTGCTGTGGGGGACCCAGGCCACACAGTGAACACAGTAGCGGAGGGAGGGAGGAAAAGGGGCTCACCTAAAATGCTACCAGAAGTTGGGAGCTGAGCTAGGCATATCAAGCCAGGTCTCCTGGGTCCTTGGGAGGGCTCTCATCCCTGGAGGGCTTCCCCAAGTGTTACTCAGTTTCCCCTAGAATAAGTCTAAAGCTCAGCACTTCTAGCTGGAAATAATTTGCTCCAGGTCGAAAGGCTCCACAGACTAAATCTGGGTCAGGAAATCATTTGGGCCTCTGCATCAGACATTGGAAGCAGAAGCTGATCTGCATGGATTTCCAATGGGCCTTGGGAATGGGTGCCTCTTCTTCTATGTGAGTGCGAACGCCCCTCCTTTCCTCTGCTTCGCTGCCGGGAGCTGGCAGCTGTCCCCTGCTCTGGCTTGTCATGATGCTGCTAAGGTTTATTTTTCCTCGGTGCTTTATCTGACAGCCGAGCAAAATTCAACTGCACAGAATATCCCTCCCCCCACCTGTTATATTTTTTTCTTGGGTGAAAAGCACGGGAAATTGTGCCAGTGCTGCTTGTAATGGATCGTTTCTATCAGGGCAGCCCACAGCCGGGCCCTGTGGTACTGAGCACTGCCCTGTGCCAGTGCCCACCTTCACCCATCCTGTACAGTGCTTTAAATCATCCCCATCTTCTCCATCACTTCTCTTCTGTGGGGGTGACAGCTGAGGGGCAGTGATCTGAGCGGAGGGGAGAGGGATCTCTTCCATGGCTGCTCCTCTCACCAGCTGCCTTTCCCCCTTTTTCTTTTGAACTAGTCTGAGATTTCTCTGCGTTTCCATATGACCTTAGCCCTTGGAGGCCAAGAGAATAAACTCCAGGCAGGAAACCTATGGAGGGAGGTGAGGGGGAAGAAATCAAAAGGGATCCAGGTTCCTGCTCCTTGCTCTGTAGGTTGTCATGACCTGAGTGTGAATGTGCACACATCTGAGTGCCTGAATGCAACACCCACAACCCCCCCCCCCCCCCTCAGTTTTCCAGCTGGCCCCCAGCCTGCAAAAAGGGTCACTGACTGCAGACATCAAAGCCAGCCCTGAGGAGGGGAGCAAGGGGGGTGAGAAGCATCTCTCTGCAACATGCCATCAAAGACGTCTCCTTCTAGCTGGACCTGGAAAGGCTCAGCTCTGGTTTGGGGCTAATTAAATTGGCTTGTCAAATTAACCTGCAATAATGATTTGTTTTCATTAGCTGATGGGGGTGTGTGTGGGGGGGAGAGTGTGTGTGTGTGTGTGTGTGTATGCATGTGTGACCATTTCTGCCTCTCTGTTAGACTCTCTTGATTAAAATCTCATTAATGTGTTGATTAGCCAGGAACAGCCCCAAGCCCATGACACCCCCCCAGAGAAGACCCCCAAAGTCAGGTGATCTCCCCCCGCCTCCCACAGCAAAGAAGTGCCCAAGGGGGTGGGTGGCAAGGGAAGGGATGGGGGTGGCTGGTCCCTTCTTTGGGGGGTAAAGCTAGTGCGGGGTCTGGAGGGTGGAGTGGGGGGCGGTTGCAGGCCTGGGAAGGGCGGACTAGGAGCCCCACCAATGTCCTGGGCCCTGAGGGCAGGAGGCGGCTGGTCTGGGGAGGAACCAGCTGGGGGGGGACTGGCTCAGGGGTGCCCCCCAGGGTGGGGACAGGGTCACAGAGGACCTCAGTGTCTCTCTCAGCACTGCCCCCCTAAGAAACGATTGCGACCCCTGGGGACCTTTGCCGCAGGCTGGGGCGTGGGGCCGGGCTGAGCCCCAGGGCCGCGGGTGAAGAGCAGGCGGCAGGATCGGGCCCGTGGGGCGGGGGACGCGGGGCTGTGAGTTGGGGTATTCTTTATTGTTCATCTGAGCTTGTCTTATTGTATCTGGTTTTCATAGTTTTGTTTTGTTTTATTTCATTTTATTTTATTTTATCTGTATCTATTTTTTCTCTTTTAATTTATTTTATTACTTTATTTTAATTTGTTATTATTTGATTTGATGTGATCTGTATCTTTATTTTTAATTTTCTCCTTTATTTATTTTTATGTTTTACTTTATCTTTATTTTTTCATTTTATTGTATTTGTTTATTACTTATTTTAGCTGTATCTTTATTTTTACGTTTCTGTTTTGTTTTCTTTTCCTTTTCCCTTGATCTGTTTTTATTCTTACGTTTTGTATTCCTGTATTTTCCTTTTCTTTCATTTCTTTTATTCTTTTAAGGGCATCGCCTGTCCCTGGGTTGTTCTCAGCCGCGGCCGGGCTTGGGCAGAGAAAAGCCCCTTTGGATCCGTGCGGATCCTTTGCGGGTGTTTTGGGCGCAGCCGGGTTTCGCGTCTCTTGGGGGGAACCTCGTGTTGTTGCTGCTGTTAATTAACTTCGTTACCTGCAGACTCCAGATTGGGGAGGGAGGATGGGAAAGACGGGACCTGCTGGTCACAAGGGTTGAAAAAATGATCGGGATTTTGAGCTTTATACGCGCGCGCGCACACACACACACACACACACACACTGCTCCCAGATACAGGTCGTTGGATATAGATACAGATCACTTATGTATACATGCATCCACTGGCATGGGGGGGGCGTGGGGGGGTGTGCAAGGTTCAGATCATTTTATATCTATACACACATACACATACTACCTTAAAATACACACGCGCGCATACATATACGCACACACAGACACACCGTGCCTTAAAATTCACACCCACACACGCGCACGTATTCATATAGGCACACATAATACATGGACGTATACACAGTGCCTTAAAATTCACATACACATACGTACACACACGCACACTGTACCTTAAAATGCACGCACACGCACACACGAAGAAATAATAGGTGTGTGTGAATGATCTACGCGTGTATGTGTGTGTGTGTATATATATATATATAGCCCCTGTCCCAGCGGGGCGGGGGAGAGCACTCCCCCCCCCCCATCCCAGCCGGTCCCCCAGGAGCGCGGCCGGGCGCTGGATCCCGCGGCTGGGGATCCAGGGGATCCAGGAGGGGATCCAGGGGAGCGCTGGGAGATGTCGGCGGCTGCCGTCAGCGTCTTGATCTCGCTGACTCCAAGTACTACAGGACCGGGGTGGGGGGGAGCCCCGTCCCCGTCCCCGTCCCTGTCCCCTTCCCCCTGCTCGCAGCGGGAGCCTTCTTCAGGGCTGGGCGAGCTCCAGCTGTCCCTGGAGATCCCAGGAGGGAGGGAGTGGGGATCGAGTGGATCGGGAAACAAGGCTGAAGGCGGCGGTGGGGGCGGGGGGGAGTGTTAAAAAGCAGCAGCAGCCAAAGTGGCAGGAAGGCAGAGGTCAGCCGCTTGCAAGGGCCCGGCTCGATGGGGCGGATCCGAAGCCGCTCCCGAATGCAAGCCGAGCGCGCCGCGGCGGGCGAGCCGCGGCGGGAGCTGATCCTGGCTGCCGAGGAGAGCGGCTTAATCCGATTTCCCCTCGCTGCTTCCTCTCGCTGTGGGTGCACTTCCCCGGAGGGAGCCCAGGGAATAACGTCAACCGCGAAATCGAGTTACTGCCTCTGCCTCCTCCCTCCCAGCGCGGGTCCTCTGCCCAGGCTGATCCGATTTGCAGCTCATTCCCTCGGCTTTTCATTAGGGGCTGGAAATGGAGAGGAAGGGGCCGGGTCCTGTGTCCCCTCGGGGCTTTATTTTTCCTCTTGTCTTTATCGCGGTGTCGCGGGAGACTCCAGTTGCCTTAGAGGGATCCCAGGTGGATCCCAGCTCGGCCTCGCCGAGCGGAGAGATCCGGAGCTGCTGGAAAGGAGACCTGTGCGTCCAGCGAGGGGCTCTGCTGGGCCGGGGCCCTCGCTCTTCACAGAGCTCCTCGCATTTTATCTCTATAATACACAGAGAGAAAGAGAGACATACATATTCTACACACAGAGATATAGATATCTACGTCTAGATCGTATGTCTCTCTCTCTGTGTATCATACATATACAGATAGATAGATAGATAGATATAAAACTTTCATATAGAGGTGATTAAAGAACTTGTCACATTTTAGGTATATTAATAATATACATACACATAGACAGACATGTCACACGCACACACACATATAGACACATTTGTCACATATACACACAGACATACGTGTCACATACACAGAGGTACGTTACATATACACACAGACATACATATAAGCCACACATATACACAGGCATGTGTCATATATATACCTACAGACACATTTCTCACTCTCTCTCTCTCTCTCTCTCTCTCTCTCTATATATATATTACATATATATTATTTATACACTTGCAAATACAGAGATGATTATTTAAAGAACTCTGTGTTGCTTTTTAAGTGCGTAAATAATATATATGCACACTATATGTATGTGTACATATACACATATATATAATTTATACACTTGCATATAAAGAGAGGTTATTTAAAGAACTCGTCATATTTTAAGTATATAAATAATATACATATATGTATGTATGTCTCTGTGTGTATATTATACATATATTATTTATACATTTAAAAGATGATTACTTAAAGAACTCGTTGTTTCAGTGTAAATAATATACATACACACACTGTATGTATGTATGTGTGTATATATGTGTGTGTAATATATATTATTATATATAATTATATATGTAAAAATATTATACACATATATATGATTTCTACACTTGCATATACAGAGATTATTTAACTCGTCGCATTTTAAGTATATAAATAATATGTGTCGCGCGCACGTACATACATAGACACATGCAGACATCAGTATACACCCCCTCCACACACACATTCACATGGGCACACACATACAGACAGACATACACGCCCCTCCCCCCCACACGCCCGCACACCCATATGTACACGCGCACCCATTGATTGCTCAGGTATCTATAGAAACGCCTCCGCATCCAGATGCCCAGAGCGGCAGCGCAATTACAAACACTTCGGCTTTTGCTATTGACGCCGTCGTCTGCCTCCTCGGAGAAAATCCGCGGCGTTTTCAATAGGTCCCGTTTGCTGGCTTGGTTTTAACACCCCGTTGCCCCTCCCTTTTTTGTCTCTGATTTGGAGTCTAGATGCAAAACGAGGGGCCTGATTTGGAGCGGGCTTGCTCCGCACTAGACCCGGGGTAACTAACTGCCTTCGGCTTCACGCCAGCGCGATTGACCCGGGGCAATCGGGTCCCTATTCCTGCTTCCAGTATCGACCGGTGTCTCCCAGGGGCTGGCGATTCAAGGCTCATTGATTTCTATAAAGTATTCGCAGTCTGCCCTGAGATATTCTCCAAAACTTCGTGCTTGTCCCTCAGGCTTCTTTATTTGGAAATTTCCCCCTTCCCCTCCCCTCCCCTAACACCCCCCCTCCCAGGCGTCCTGTGTTTGGTCCATACCAACCTAACCTGTCCTGCGTCTAGCAGATCTGTTCACTGAGATCATAGAAATCATAGAAATTAAGGGCTGGAAGGGACCTTATCGAGTCCAACCCCCCGAGATGTCCGGGAAAAATTAATTTGAAAACCTAGCTTCTTTTCAGGGATGTGGGTGCGAGGGGGGAGGCTGAATGCACCTGCATGCTCAGAGAAACAACGAATCAAAGGAAGGGATTTTGCACGTTATATATTATTTAGAGGGGTTTGGGGGAAGGGAGCCTCCCCCCAGCTTTTCATGTCAATTTCACTTGAAATTGACATCTTGTCAATATCACTACGTCTACATGTGACTGCAGGGACACGTGTCCCCTGAGTGTGTGTGGAGTGTGCACACGATCCAGTGACCACTGCAGCCTGGGCAGTCAGGGCTTGCACAATCAGTCACCATCACCATTTTGGAAGCGGGTTGCAGCCCTGTACCTGTGTCCGGTCACGGCTTTACACCGCTTGTTGTGGCCAGATCTTGGGGAAAATTGTCACTTCTGTCTGCATCCGCTGTATCCGAAGGCAGGTGTGTAAGGCAATTCATCAGACGCCTGGATCAGAGTGTATAAATGCCTGAAATGTACTTCATGCTGTTGACTCTAAAATATTAAATTACAGTTATTTGGAGAAACGCATTTTTATTTCATCTTCTAAACGGTCCTTTCCCCATTGTTTTTGGATCTGCGTTTACTTCCGAGGTGAAATTATTTTTATTTAAACCTATATTTTCCCCCTGCATTTTCCCTATATTTTTTTTAGATGCCGATATTGGTAGTGAAATAAGCTCCCCAAATATACGCACCAGAGCTTCATTTAAGGGATAGCAGCCTTCTTCCATGATGAGCAGCAGGAGAAACTTGGCTGGCATGTCATTGACAGTCCTGAAGCTGTTTTGAAAAGCCCTAAAGGGAGAGAAATATGACATTTATGTAATGCAATTTTCCTTTCTTTTTTTTAAGGGGCTAAATCGTATTAAACGCAATTTAATTTCCTCCTCGTGAATGATCGCAAAAACAGCTCGTAATTGCTGCCTTTGATCTGTTCATCATAGGATAAAGGGGAAGCCAACCGAAGTGTGTGTGTGTGTGTGTGTGTTTGTGTTTTAAAAGTATTTTGTGTCTTTTAATGGCCTGGGAAATGTATTTAAATATATTCAGCAAAGGGGCCAATGTGCCTGCCAAACAGCCAATTGATCAATAAAAAGCAATTAATCAACTAAATGGTGTTTTAAACTCTGTTCGGTAGAGCTAAAATCCGAATTGATGAGAGAAATGCCTCTAAGTGTTTCTGTAGACGCCCGATACGGTTTCACAGGAGGTGTTCAGGAGCAAGCTGCTATTTCATAATTAGGTTTAATTGGAATATGAACTATACCAACATTTGTCCCCATTGCAACGCCTATTGATTGGGTCCTTTGTATTCATTTGGGCGCATGAGAATTTTCCAATCATAAAAAATGAAAGTTGGAAGAGACCTCAGTCAGGAGGTCACATCCCCGAACAGCCCCAACTAGATCATCCCAATTACGGCATTTAAAGATTTAGACATAGATATTTTTTCAAGTGTCCCAGATATTTAAAGGGCGTTGGTTGTAACCTTGTTGGTCTAAGGACATAGACAGACAAGGTTCCTTGGGTAAATATGATTTATTTTATTAGACCAGCTGAATAGTTGGGAAAAATGTTATTTTGGTCTAATAAAAGATATATTTTTCCAACTATTTATTTCGTCTAATAAGAGATATCACATTTACCCGAAGACCCTTGTCTGCCTGGGATTTAAATGGGTTTTGCCTCTTGTTAGAGTCTCCGAAATCCGCTCTGCGCACAGAGATTGAGAACGATTCTTCTCTTTTGGGGAGGGGAATGCTGCATTTTTGGTAGAGACGGAGATTTTTTTGTTTGTTTGGTTTTTTTTTCATGATTCCAGTAGAAATTGGAAGCGGAATTTTGGCGTCTTTCTGCAGAGGGTTTGAGTCTAGTCGTGTTCGCCGCCTCTACCAAAAACAAAAAACAAAAAAACAAAAAAAACTAGCAAAAAACCCAAAACCGCTTTCCCATGTTATTACTGGAAATACCTGCTAAATTCCCCCATCTGCTACCTGCGGACTTCGTGTAGCTGAGCTGCTGGAGGGCTCTGAGCTCCACTCCAGCCCGCCCCTCGCTCATTGCAAACCCAACTCCGAGCTGCAGAAATAAAATCCCGTTTCTTCCAAGGGGAAGGAAGGAGGAAAACCCTCGAGAAAATCGCATATTTATAAATAGAATCAGAACAAGAGAATTGGATCTCAATGGCAAGGAACGAGCCTGCCAAAAGTAGTAGTAGTAGTAATAATAATATAGTGATCTAGTCAAGTAGGGGTAGCAGCAATAATGATGGTAATAGTAATGATGATGATAGTAGTCATAATAAGTAGTAGTAACACTAATAACAGTAATGGAGATGATAGTAGTAATAATGTAGTAGTAACACTAATGATAACAGTAATGTTGATGATAGCAATACTACAGTAGTAACAGCAATAGTGATGGTGATCATAGTAATAATGATAATGTAGCAATATTAATAGTGATGCTAGTAATTATGATAGTAATAATAATATAGTAGTAGTAATAATAATAGTGATGATCACAGAAATAATGAAAAAGTAGTAGTAACACCAGTGATAATAGTAATGATGAATAATAATAATAGTGATGCTGCTGCTCATAGTAATAGTAGTAGTAGTAGTAGTGATAATATAATAGTAGTACCACTAGTGATAATAGTAATGGTGATGGTAGTAATAATAATACAGTAGTATAATAGTGGCGCTGATCATAGTAATGATAACTAGTATTCGTGATACTAGTAATGATGATAGTAATAATAATAAAGTAGTAATAGTAATTGTAATGATTATAGGAATAATTAAAAAAGTTGTACTAACACTAGTGCTAATAGTAATGATGAATAATAATAGTAATGATCAGGGTAATATTGATAAAGTAGTGGTAACGCTAATGATACTAGTAGTGGTGATAGCAATAATAATATAATTGTAGCAATACTACGGATAGTAATGGTAATGCTAGGACTAATAATGATAAAGTGGAAGCAACACTAATGATACTATTAATAATGATAGTAATTATGTAGTCGTAGTAACAGTAATAGTAATGATGATGATCGTAGTAATGATAAAGCAGTGGTAAGACTAATGATACTAGTAGTGGTGATGATAACATAGTTGTAGTAACACTAATGATCATAGTAATAAAGATAACCTAGTAATAATAAGACTAATGATACTAGTGATGATAGCAATAATAATGTAGTTGGAGTAGCAACAATAATAAGAGTAATGATGACCATAGAAATAATGGGAAATAGCAGTAATACTAATGATAATAGTAATTCTTATCATAGGAGTGAATGCTAGGTAGTAGTAACGCTGACGATACTAGTAGTGGGGATGGCAGTACTAATAATATAGGAGCAGTAACAATACTAATAGTCATGATGCTGGTCATGGGAATGACGAGCCGGTGGTGAGTGGCAGTGACACTGGCGAGAGCAGTGATGATGACAGCAGTACGATAGCGGTAGCAGCGATGGGGACGATGACAGCACCAGTGCTGTGCCAGCAGTGCCCGTCGGGGGTAGTGGC
>NW_005842996.1:420315-420586 GCF_000455745.1 Alligator sinensis | reverse complement strand
CGCCCCCGCGCGCCCCGCGGGGGGGGGGGGTCCCCGGGTTCCGCCACCTCCTCAGGAGCCCCGGGCCCAGGCGAACCCACGGCCGGATCTGGGTCCCGCACCGAGTCCAGTTGCTTAGTGTGTGTGTGTACATGTGAGTGCGCGTGTGAGTGTACGGGTGAGTGGAAGTGAGTGTGTGCATGCATACGTGAGTGTGCATACTCGTGTGCGCGCGAGTGTGTGCGTATTGGAGAAGGAGACGGGGGCCCCCGTTTACCCCCAGCGCCTCCCC
>NW_005842996.1:419604-420284 GCF_000455745.1 Alligator sinensis | reverse complement strand
AGGTGCGGAGGGGCCCCGGGGGCGCCCCGCGGGCGTGGGGCCGGCGCCCGGGGTCTCCGTGGAGGCACCAGACAGTGCACGCACCCAACACACCCGTGCACAGCGCGCGCGCACACGCATACCCAACACACATGCACACACGCAGCACGACACACGCATACAGACGCGCGCACACATACACAGCTCAGGCGCGCGCACACAGCACACATGCATACACACCCGCACACACACAGCACACGCACACACAAACACATATACACGCAAGCACACGCGCAACACATGCACACACGTAACACACATGCCTACACACGCGCGCGCGCACACCCCTATGCACACGCGCGCACACTCACGTGCACACATGCACACAGACATCACACACGTATACACAAGCGCACACATCACACGCACACACACACACGCCCGTGCGCGCGCACGCACAGGCGCCCATACACAGCGCATACGCGCGCGCACGTTCACGCATGTATACACACGCGCACGTGCACACACACAGACATCACACACGTGTATACACACACGCACACAAATCACACACACACGCTCGTGCACACACACGCACACTCACAGACGTACATACACATCGCGCGCGCTCGCACACACATGTATAGACACGCGCCCGTGCACACGCATGTATACACACACACGCGCACGCACACGTCACA
>NW_005842996.1:416636-419393 GCF_000455745.1 Alligator sinensis | reverse complement strand
CGGGCGGACGGGTCCGACTCGCGCTGCAGAGACACGGGTAGGTGAGACGGTAGGTAGGTGAGTAGATATAACGCAGGTACGTATATGTACTGGAGGCAGGTGAGGCATGGCATTATAGATCATTCTATTATGTTTTATAATGTGGTTATATATTGTATATACACTATAACTGTAATGATAGATAGACATCTATACACAGCTACAACAATGGATAGATAGATAGATAGATAGATTATAACTACTTACCTATGTTATCCATATCTAATGGGGAAATCATTGGTATTGATTTCCCTATATACCTAGGGTACCTAGGTATAGGTATAGCATGAGATATGCCTATATTATCTAAATCTAATAGGAATATCATTGGATATAGGTAGGTAGATACCTACAGTATCTATATCTACATCTCATTGGATAGATCTATCTAATGGATATATCATATGACATACGTATATCATTGGATATGTCTATATTAGCTGTTGGATAGACCCATATTATTGATATGTACTAGGGATATAATTGGATATACCTGCATTATCTACATTTATTGGATACACTTATATTATCTATATTTAGTAGGTATATCATTTGATGTAGGTATGTTATTGAGTATGTCTATGATTTATATCTCATTGGATAGACCTATACAATCTATAATTCTATATCTAATAAGGGATTTAATTGGATATAGGTATATCATTGGATATACCTACATTATGTACATCTAAATCTCATTGGATATATCTATATTATATATACTTAATAGGTATATTATTTGATATTGGTATATAATTGGATATATCTACATTATCTATACCTACATCTCATTAGATATATCTGTATTATGTATATTTAATAGATGCATCATTTGATGTAGGTATATCATGGTTATGTCTATATTATCTGTTGGCTAAACCTATATTATTGGTATGTAATAGGGATATAATTGGATATACCTACATTATCTAAATTTATATCTCATTGGATACACCTGTTATCTATATTTAATAGCTATGTCATTTGCTGTCGGTATACCATTGGTATACCTATATTGGGTATGTCTATGATTTATATCTCATTGGATAGACATAATATCTATAATTCTATAACTAATAGGGATATCATTGAATATAGGCAAGTCATTGGATATACCTACATTATCTCCATCTATATCTCACTGGATATATATTATATATATAACAGGTATAACACTTGATATAGGTATATCATTGGATATGTCTATTTTCTAGATCTCATTGGATAGACCTATATTATCTATATTTAATAGGGATATCATTTGGATGTAGGTATGTTATCCATACCTATAGCTCGTCTGAGTGAGTGTTTATGAAATGCCCGTGGCTTTGTATAGATGTTTCCTCTCTGCTGGCACCGATCTCACTTCACTGGGTCTTTATAGGTTAATCTATAGAGAGACTGTATAGAGATTGATTTGTGGTCTCCTGCAGAAGGAAGGGGAAGATTGTAAACAGTCTAGGGAGGAGATGCAGTCGGCTGGACTGGGCTGTGCTGCTGCTGTTGGACGTACTGGAAAGCCGCGGTGATGGGCAGATGCAGGGAATGAGGTACTGAGGGAGCAGGTATAAGGGGGTCCAGAGTTCCCTGGCTCACAACATAAGAGCATGCTGCAAAATCAATGTAATCTGGATCCCCTTCCCTTCAAAACCCCCAGCCCTCCCACGTGAGACCCCCACACCAGCCCCCTGGGCACTGGGGCCGAAGGGGTTACAGGAGGTTGGCAGCTGCTCACACATCTGTCAGGCAAGCGGTGGGTTTGCTTGGGCAATCGATGCACAGATCTGCTGGCTGGAGCTGGGGGGCGAGAGCGTGGGAGGGCGTTTGTGCGTGCAGGAGACACAAAGATGATAGCACTGAGCAAGGAAACCCTGAGCTGGGTCCCAGCCTTTCAGCTTCCTTAGGTTGTGGGTAGCAGCCGGTTCCTGAAGCCCAGTGGCTGCCAGGTGCAGCTCCCCGTCCTAGGCAAGGGACTCTCTGAAGACTTCAGGCAGCACCAGCCTTTGCATCGCGATTGATTTGTCTGTTGTCTATGTGTTTTCTAGGCTCTCCGCCTTGCAAGCATGTCTAGGGGCTCCCACTGCCAGCACTAGGTAAGCTGCATTCTGCCTCCACTTTCTCTCTGGTTTGGGGGGCTAAGAGAAGGGCACTGATCTACCCAAGCTAGACTCCATCTCCTCCCCCCAAGCCACTTGGGGGGAAATGTCCCCGATTCCAGATAAACAGGTTGTTCAGGGGCTTGGGGTGGTACAGTGAGGTTGCCTCTCCTCAGGGTTGGCATTTTGCGCGCTGTCTGTTTTGGTCTCCCCTCCCCAAAGAGCTGGGTGGGTGGCTTTGCCAGTCCACAGCCCCACTGCTGCTAGATGTCTCCCCTCTTTTCCCCTCCCCACTGGTTCAAGGCAAAGAGACGTCCCCTCCCAGCCCCTGACAACCCTGTTGGCCCTTCCCCGCGCTCAAGAGGCCAGAGATTAATGACCGCCCAAGCGAATAAAGAGAGGATGCGCTAGCCCGGAGCCATGAATGTCCAGCTGGGCTTGGAGAACACCGGGGACCTGTCGGCCCAGGAGCAGGAACTCATGCAGAGTCAAGGCCGAGCCCTGCATGCCGCGCTCCCCAGGCCCTCGCTGGTGGCCTCAGTGCTGGAGGGCAGCGAGTACCACCGGGCTGAGCACCCCCTGGCCTCCTCGCTGCACCCCGGGCTGGGCTTTGGGGGTGACT
>NW_005842996.1:406917-416605 GCF_000455745.1 Alligator sinensis | reverse complement strand
GCCCCACGCATCTCCCCGACGCTGACGCCTCTGCAGCCGCTGCACGAGAAGTTCCACCATCAGCACCACCCACACCAGTGCCTGCCTGTGGGTAACGTCATTGGGAGCTTCACACTGATGAGGGAGGAGCGGGGCCTGGGCTCGGGGGGCAACTTCTACAGCCCCTACCACAAGGATCTGGGCATGGGGCAGGGCCTCGGCTCCCTGCCCAGCCCCAACCTGCCACCCATGCACAGCTACTCCCACTCGGCCGGACACTTGGGCGGCGAGAAGATGGTGGGTGCCAATGGCTTTGACGCCCACTCTGCCATGTTTGCCCGCATGGACCAGCCCTTCTCACGGGAGATGTCACCTTCCCAGAGCTCGGCCCTGAGCTCCCCTGGTGGCATCAGCCAGCCCCACTATGGGCATCCCCGGGCAGACGCCAGCTCCCGGCCCAACCCACCATTGTCCACCCAGACGGCTGTACTGTCTAGCCAGCTGGAGGAGATCAACACCAAGGAGGTGGCTCAGCGCATCATTGCCGAGCTCAAGCGCTACAGCATCCCCCAGGCCATCTTTGCCGAGCGGGTGCTGTGCCGATCCCAGGGCACCTTGTCGGACCTTCTCAGGAACCCGAAACCCTGGAGTAAGCTCAAGTCTGGGCGGGAGACCTTCAAGAGGATGTGGCGATGGCTGCAGGAGCCCGAGTTCCAGCGGATGGCTGCTCTAAGGTTAGAAGGTAAGATCTTTTATTCCCCCCAACCCCGGCCTGGGCAGGCAGCCAGCCAGGGACAATACAGGGCAAGCCAGGGATGGATCTGGTGAGAGTCACCAATGGCAAAGACCAGGCCTCTCATGCCGTTGCAGAAGGTGAGCCCTGGATAAAGCCACCAGGGGCATGAGTAAGGAGGTGCATTGGAGCCGTGGATTGGTGTTCCAGCTGCAGCCATGCACACAGACTGCGGGTTGCACCAGTAACCTCTGGGCAACGCAGTGTCTCTCTCCAGCTTTGCCCTGAATTGTTGCTGGGGGGTTCTAGCATCCCCTCACTCCCCGTTATGCTGTTAAAGGTGCTTATGCCTTTCCTCTCCCCTCCCCGCAAAAATCTCCCCAACCTTTGCTGCTCTGGGGCTGGTTGAATGTGATCTCTCCAGTCCTCAAGGGCCTGGGCCAAGCCCTGTGGGGTCCCACATGCATCAAAGGAGTTGGTGCCCCCAGATGACATTGTGGGGGGTAAATTGTTCATGGGAAGGCATGAGGGCTCCGTGCTGAGCTGGAGGCGACTGTGTTATGCTCAGCCTCTTTAGACTGGCTCGAAGCCAGACACCGGCAGATCTTGACGGGTGCCTAGGTCCCGGTGGCTTAGACACCCTCATGGGCTCCTGGATGGGTTTGGATGGTGGGGAGGGCTGTCTCCATCCTGGGCTATGCCAAGCACAGAGGGGCTGTAGAGCAGTGAAACCATCTTGTGATGGACCCGGGGTTCGAGTCTAGCTCATGGCCAGAGCCACCCCCGCTGTTGAGGGGGGAGCACAGTGATGCAGCCACATCACGCCCTTGAAGATGGCTGGGACAGAAGTCAGTGCCCCTCATCCCTTCCTCTCCCCATGGGCTTGGAGGGCTTTGGCCACCCTCCCTGCCTGGCCCCATGGCTGAGCTGGGCTCTTACATCCAGCTGCAGGCAGCTGGGAGCTTAGCCAGATTTATCTCCCTCAAATCTCTGCAGACGAGGCCCCTCACTCCTTCCCCACCTGACTCTAGGGGCTCTGTGGACCCCAGGCAAAGGTTTGGACTGGGAGTCCAGCCTGGTCCTCTCCCCTGGGAAGGTATCAGGGGGGTCTCATATGTTTCATGTCATATGATGGGGGCTTGACAGGAGGCAGGGGCAATATTCAGACAGCAGCAGGGGAAGGAAGGGGATGATCCCACATAGCAAGGTGAGGAGGGAAGGAGCCGGCCTGTCCATGGGGGGCCATCAATCAGCTCAGGCCCTGGCCCAGCCGTGGGTTCAGATGGCGATGGGAAGGGCTACCTGCCCATGGTGAGCTGCTGGCTGGGTGGGGCGGAGACCCCACAGGCAGCTCTGGTTCTTAAAAGGGTTGGCGTAGGGACAGGGCCCTTTTCCCCACAAGCTGGGTCCAGCCTAGCCCTGGAAGTAGCTCCCATCACTCCAGCCCCTTGGCATCAGCCCGATCAGGTCTGATCCAGCCTCCTGGGTCCTGTGAAGCTGTACCCCAGCTCTGTGCTCCTGGCAGAAGGCAGCTGGGAGTGAAGCCCAGGTGGGCAGGAAAGGGCTGGTGGGTGGACATGGGGTAGGCAGTTCCCCTCTTCAGGCCCAGGGATGGTTGCTTTGCTTTGGGGTAGATAAATCGGGGTCTCCTTGAACCTCTCACACCCCAACTCCTCTCTGCACCAAGGCAGGAGACCCCTGCTTGGAGCTTATGCAGGATGGGCTGTGGGGCCCGCTGCTCTCCCTGTGCCTCGCTCTACTTCCCCGCGCCTCGTCTTGCCCTTCCACGTCTCTGCCCTGGCGGCTCCTGGACCTGGCATGAAACAGGGCAAACGCTGTCCTGTGTGATTGTCTGTGGCTTGGCTCTTGTGAGCACCCTCACACACCTGTCATTAGTGGGCAAACACAGTGATGAACGGGCTCCTTTGGGAGGGCTGGCTGTTCCCTCTTCAAGGGACACACTCAAGACCCCCATCAGCATCCAGGAGAGAAGCAGCCCCTGGGCTGTGACATTCTGTGATCCCCAGTCTACACAGGGCTGCATCCAGCTGAAAGCTGTGACCTATGGGGAGGTGTTTGATATGTCCTGGCCAGCCCCAGCAGGCTGGGGGTGCTTGGGCTGCCGCTGAGAACCCCCAAGCTCAGAGCAGCCATGCTGGGCACTGCCCAGACTCACCATGCCCACCCCAGCCCTCCAGGATTGGCACCACATTCCCTTGCAGTAGCTGCCTCCAGACAAAACACTGGCAGAGGGAGAAGCCAGGAGCCTCAGGGAGGTGGGGGATGGCTGCAACTGCTGTGACCCAGGCCCTTGGGCGGCCCAGGCTGCTGGGAAGGGGGAAGCCCATGGGGGCCCGATCCTGCAGAGATGGGAGGGAGTGATGGAAACCCCTCGAGCGTGGAGCACTCTGCAGCAGGCAGCGAACTGCTCCGTGGAGGCACCGCTCTGTCCATCTGTGCCCACCCCCTGGCCAGATCCAGGCTGGACACATGGGACTCAGGGCTGAGTCCCCGTAACTCATCACAGCCCAGAGGGCAGCCGCTGCAGGGTGCTGCTTGCTGCCTGGGGAAAGGTCTGCCCAGTGGCCTGGCTTCCTGGGGAAGCTGGGGCCCAGCCTGGCCACAATTGGGCTATCCCCTACTTGCTTTGGACCCAGGGGACCAGAGCACAGACTGGAGCAGCCCCAGGGCTGCTCTAAGCAGTGAAAGAGCCCAGGGTGAGTTGGTGCTGGCATTTCTGCCCCACCCCTATGCCCCAGCCCCTGTCTCTGTGCCCAGGTCCCTTTGGTGTGCAGAGAACCTAGCGCCTGGCCTTTGAATGTCTCCTGGGGGATTTCCTCGTGCCCCTGCTGTGTCATTCCTGGGGACACAAGGATACCCAATGGCTCTGGCTGCGGTGGGGCAACAGGCCCTGCCCAGATGCATAGGGTGAGAACTGCCCGGGGCAATCAAAGCTCTAGGGATTTCAAAATGATCATCTGTGGGGGTCGTGGGGGAGGGTGGCAAGTGCCCCATCCTGGCCTGGGCTCGGCTCAGAGGCATCACCCAAATCACCCTGGTCCTGGCACAACCTGGTCCGGAAGCTTACCCCAGAGTAACCAGAGGAAGGAGCGGACACACGTCTGTGGCTCAGCAGGATGCCATCGCAGCACCTGGCTGTGAGGAGGCAGTGGAGCCGGTTGCCCTGAGCAGAGGGCTAATCCAGGGTGAAGTGGAGCAGACAGACGACCGTTACCCTGGGGGAACTCATACCGGGGTATCCTGCTGCCCTCCAGGGCAATTTATACTGGGGCAAGATTGATCTTCTAGTGGGGTGAGATGGTGTGGCATGTGTCCACTCTCCTGGTATTTCAGTGTCAGGACAATTTATTCCAGGGTCAATACATCGTGTGTCTGCGCTGGGCCTTGGCTGTGGGGATTGTGGGTGCTAGGGAGGAATGGAGCAGTGCAGGGGTCAGGGCATGGAGGATGATAAGTTCAAATCCCCCCCCTGCCTGCTCAAGGCCCTTTGCAGGAGGTAGAGCAATGGGGAGATCTATGGGAATCACCTTCCCCCACAACACAAACTGCTGTGGGGACACAAGGCAGCAGGGAGCACTGGCTACATCAGGAGGGACTCCTGGGTTTTGCAAAGGCAAGGTGACTGTATCGGGACCGGGGCACCAGGACTCCTGGGTGCTGTGCCCAGCTCTGGGAGGGGCTCGTGCTCTAGTGCTTGGAACAGGGGTGACTGGGAGGCAGGACACCACATGGGGTGCCTCAGCCTTACAATTTCAGGCTGGGATGTCTATCAGCGCCCAAAGGCTTTAGGGGCTTGGACAGTCCCTGAGCCATCTCCCTACAGCTACCAGCCAGGTGCCTTGGTGGGGTTGCGGGGGGTGTTTGTGGCTGGACACACAGGAACAGCTGGAGCTGAGGATGGATCCTGGTCCAGGGAGGATGTTGCCTGTGTGATGTGCACTGGACTCCTGGGTGCTCCTTCTTTGTGGCAAGAAGTGCATGTGGCCCAATGCTTAGATCCCTGCTGGGGGGGTGCTCTGGAGAGGTGCCTGGGCCTGCCAGCCTGGACCCTGGGCTCTACCCCAGCCGGGGGGCTGCGGGAGGGGGGCGACGGCTGTCAGAGCCCCATGCTGGAGGCAGGCGGTGGGGGCGGGGGTGACCTCTCAGTGTGCCCCCTGCTATCCCGGGGTGTTTAGTTTAAGAGAAGCCATCGATTTCTTCCCCCTCCTCCTTCACTGCATGGGCAGCGACAGTCACAGGCTGGTAGCAAACTACCCACAATCCCCTGCACCCCTGGCCCCAGGGGCTTTTCTGCCCGGGAAGCATCGATTTTGGATTTGCCAAAATTAGCTGCTCTTCCTGCTCCCCCCACCCTGTGTCATCTAGGCCAAGCCAGGGCCAAGTCTGCAGCAGGCGTTAGGCCCCTTCACTCTGTGCTGGCACCTCGACGCGGGGCCGGGATCCTTGTACCGCGTGGGGGATCCGGGAGAATCAGGCTCGCTGGGGTGATGTCACCCATCATCTGGCCTCCTAGCAACCTTAAAGGGGCAACCCCCACCCTCAGGTCCAAAAGGAAGAATGGGTGGTCTCATGCCCCTCCACCCACTCCCCCCCAGCACTGGCGGCATTGCTATGGCAACCCCCGGCCTGGCCGTGATGTCACCTGCCGTGGCAGTGGCAGTGATGTGGCCGACTTCCACCGGGCTTCCAGCCTGCGGCTCCAGGCCTGGGATCCCAAGGAAGCAGCTGTGGGAGGGAGCCAGGCACCTAAATCCCTTGGGCTGCCTGTCTGAAATCACAGCTCTGAATGCCCCGGTAATGGGCAGGGACCCACTGATGTCAAAAGGGCCCTGGCACCACCTGCGCCAGGCTGAGACCAGGGCATCTGACTCTAAACAAAACCCAGAGACCTGTGGGTGCCCCCTGGGACTATTTGGATAACCCCTGCCATGGCACCACTGCCACCCCCAGGATCGCTGAGGGCCCTGTGACGGTGCAGTGGGGGTCCCTGAGGGCTGCAGCTGCAGACCGGGCTGAATGCAGCTGAAATCCAGCCCAGGAGCTGAACCCCCAGCAGAAGCTGGTGTCTGGGCAAAGGATGGCCTGGTGCCTGCCTGAGTGTGCAGAGAGCCTGAAGCCCTTGCTCTCCAGCCAATCCCGCTGCCACCTCGGGGGAAGGGGGTGGGGCCAGAGTGCAGGGGCAGGGCTAATCAGGGGCTGGAGCTGCTGTATATTGGCCAGGGGTGTCCAGCTCAGGGCCTGGGTTATAGCCACAGCCTGTGCCCCCTTCTCTCTCCCTCCCACATCTCCTTCGGCCCAGCCTGGCAAGGGTTAACACGAAACCGGCTGCTGTTGCCGGCTGCGCTCAGCTCTGATCAATATTTTCTATCAGGCGCAGCGCGGGGCGGGAGGATGGGGAGGGGGCAGGCCGGGCACTCATGTCTCCGCACCAAGACAGACCCATAGATCACAGTGATAAAAAGCAGTGCCACGTCTGGACAGGGGGTTGTTCTCATGGTGCCTGGTGGGGGCAGGTGCTTCCCAGTGCTTCCCCTTGGGGCAGGTCCCCCGGTACCGGCATGGCCCGTGCCAGGAGCTGTATGTCTTGGCGGTGATGGAAGCCCAGGGCCTAAGGGCTTGGGAGTAGGGTTTGCTGTCTCATGGGGGGCCCGTGGAGGCCAGGCGAGTGACAGGGTCTGCCGGGACCCCCCAGCGGATCCAGCCTGGACTGTATGTGGCCCCAGAGGGCCCTGCCAGCCCCATGGTTGATTCAGGAAGCAAAGGGTTAAGGGGCAGCCCAGGGACCCCCGAACTACCCCAACTCTGGGTGCAATATCAACGGCGGCTTCTAGCAGCTCGCATGGGGTGGGGGAATACTGCTGTTATTTGCGGTTGTGCAACCTGTGGGAAAAAGCATATGAGGAAACTAGGGTCTCTGGCCCGGTTGGGTGGAGCCCAGGGGGTTTAGACATCTCCAGAGACACGTGTGCCTGGCGGGGATGAGCCCATAGTGAGTGGGAGGCCATGTGGGACTGGGACCCAGGAGTCTGGCAGTGTGAATGGGGCTTGGCTTTGAATCCCCTCATCCCTGGGCAGGCTCCCGGGGCAGAGAGATGCATCTCAGGGGAGTCAGGTACCTGATCTCGCCTCCTATCTTGTGGCCTCTGCATCTTGAAGCCGACTTGCTGCCCTGGAGTGCGGTGTAGAGTTAAAGGGTTAGACCTAAGGGATTTAGAACAAGGTTAAACCTAGGGGAAAAGGGTTAAATCTAGGGGATATAGGCAACTGCTTTCCCATCCACCTCCAAGGTGCCTTCCTGGGAGCTCCCCAGGGAATCTCCCCCGAGGGCCTTGCCCAGGCCCACACCGTGTGTTGGAGAATAGCACCCAGGTGTCCTGCTTCTCCCCCCGCACCATACCCCCCCAGCAGGAGACCCCAGGCGTCCATGCTGCAGCCCAGCTCTGCGGCCAAGTGCGTTTCCTGGCTGCCTGCACCAATGTGCTGATATGGGAGGATGCTGGGAGCTTGCGGCTGTGGTCAGCTGTCGTCTGGTCAATGCGGTGGTGTCATCATTGCCCCCCCTGCAGCAGGGTGCAATGGGTAGAGCAGGGAGGGCAGAGACTAGAAGCCCTTTGCTCGGGGAAGGGGGTGCAGTGTAGTGGTTATGGCTGGGGGAGCAGGACACCTGGGTCCTACTCTAGTCTGGAGGGGGTGGGGGGAGAGCCAGGACTCCTGGGTTTCATTGCCCACCCCCTGCCCGGCACTCAGCAGACCCAGTTCTGCAACCACCCTGCCAGGAAACCTTGGCCTTATTCTCTGCCCCCCCAGTTTCCCCTCCCACTGTCCCCAGATGGAGAGCTCTGTGCAGCAGGTATCTGTACAGCCCCCGGAGTGGGGCAGTGGGGAGGGGTCCACGCTCTCCCTGGGGCCTGGCATGGGGTGAAGGCACACGAGATAGTGGTGGGAAAAGCAACTGGGATGCTGCTGGGGGGCACTCCCCTCCTCGGGGGGCAGGATGGGACCTGATGCAACCTGGCTGATCCCATCCAGAGGGCTCGGGGGAGGGGGGCTATGAGACAAGAACGGACCCCAGGAGGGGGCAGATTCCTCAGGGCAGGGGGTTTCTGCCCCTCTGCTCCCCAGCACCCTGCATGTCTGACCCCCCTTGCTCTGCCCCAACCCCACAGCCTGCAAGCGGAAAGAGCAAGAGCAAAGCAAGGTCGAGCGAAGCCACGCGCCTAAGCGACACCGCCTGGTCTTCACGGACATCCAGCGCCGCACGCTGCACGCCATCTTCCACGAGAACCAGCGCCCCTCCAAGGAACTGCAGCTCACCATCGCCCAGCAGCTGGGCCTCGAGCTCTCCACCGTCAGCAACTTCTTCATGAATGCCCGGCGCCGCAGCCTGGACAAGTGGATGGAGGACGGCCGGACCCCCGCTGCGCCCGCCCACGCCCCCGGCACCGCCGTGGCCTGCACCAAAGCATGATGGGAAACAGGGGGGCTGGAGCTGGGGGGTATGAAGGGGGTCAGGATGCATCCTCCACCTGGGCCCCGGGCCTGATTTATACTCCGTGAGGCCTGCTGAGGATTTGGCCTCTCGGAGGATGTAAATCAGCAGTGAGCTGGTGCCAGCGGGGTGGCTCCGTCCCTGCCGCAGTGCCCAGCTAGGCAAAAAGTGGGGGGTGTGGCCCTTCAAGAGCCAGGTGTTTCCCCATCCCAAAGGTGCTGCCTGGTGAAGAGCCCGGACGTCTGAGTTGTGCCCTCGTCTGGGGAGTAGCGTGGGGGGCTGTGTCATCCAGCGGTTGGAGCCGGGGCTTGGCTCTTGCCTCGAGCTGGGCATGAGGCCTAGTGGTCATGGCTGAGGGGGCGCAGGGGCAGGACTCGTGGGTTCGGCGCTGGGCTCTGGGAGGGGAAACATGGTTGAGGGGACAAAGCGATGGGCAGGGAGCCCCGGACGCCTGGGTCTGATCTGTGCGTTCCAGTGACCTCAGCAGGAGATGGGGACCCCGGACGCCTGGGTTCTGCCTCTGCCTGGGGCTGTGTCCACCTTGCAGAGTAGGGCGCCCTCCCAGTGAGGGCTAAGACCCCCCACCCTGTTCCTTTGCAGCCTCCATGGTGCAGGGACCATGGAGCATAGCCCCTCCCTGCCCCGTGCCTCAGTTTCCCCACCTGTAATGCATGGGGCTAAGGCGCTTTACAATTCACCCCTGGGAGGGGCAGGAGGCTGCTTGAGCCGTTCTCACGGTGACAGAGGGTCTGGACCCCCCCCAAGTTGCTGTGGGGGCTTGGGGTGGAGGTTTCAAAGGCGGGATCAGGGGTAACTATGCAGTTCACAGGCCCCTCCCATCTCTAATGGGCACTTCTGTCCACCAATCAGGGCACCTGTGGGGGCTTGCTGGCATGTGGAGTGACTCTAGAACAGACCCCTGCTTTAAGCAGCCTCCTCCTTTAATCCGGATTAAGACAAACTCCTTTCCTGTGGCCCCCATCTGGGGCTCCCAAAGGCTCCCGGCAAAACCCACCAGGCCTTGGCTTTATCTTCGTCCCAGGCTTGGCCATGGCCTTGTGAGCCACCTGCCCCCCTTCCCTTGGGGGATAACAGCCAAGCCTGCCCAACCCAGCAAGGCCCCCCGGGTTCAGGATCGGGGCCTCTCCTCAGACCAGACCTGCATCTGTCCTCACATCTGAGCCCTCCGGGAGCTCCAGGCTTTGAAGCTGTCTGTGACTTTCCCTCCCCAGGCCAGGCTCAGTGCCGGGGGTAGCCAGGCTGGGCGGCGTGGAGGGAGACTGAGCCCGTCAGGAGATCAGAGCTACCCACAAAGAGCAGCCTGTGCTCGGACCCAGCCACCATCTGCCCCTTGGAAAAGCCGGGGCATCTCGGGGGTCATCCCCCCAGGGGTGCCGTGTCCCGGGGAGTCCTGCCCAGCAGAGACTCAGCCCCTGCCTGGATCCGTCGGATGCTGCGCTCCACCT
>NW_005842996.1:402024-406894 GCF_000455745.1 Alligator sinensis | reverse complement strand
AACCCCCCTGCTCTCGGGGGAGAGAAACAGCCCATTTTCCCCCCCCGCCGCCCCCCGCCTGCCCCATAGCTACTTGTCGCCCAGTCTCTAACTCTGTCTGGCAGCGGGAAACTTCTACCTCACTTTGTCTCTTGCACCAAAGATACCAAAGATTTTTGCAAGGCGTCTCCGTGTGCGTGTGCGTGTCCGTGGATGTGCCTCCCTAGATATCGATCTCTATTTTTTGCATGGCTTGTATCTCTTTCTCTCTCTGTCTCTTAAGTGCTGCATCCTGTGGAGCTCCCGGGGGGCAGGGGATGGGGCCGCGGCCTCCTCCCTGCGCCTGCTGGAATAGTGAAGTGACCTAAATGCGTCTCCTGTACTCCCTGAGACAAGGATTCGGTGACCTTCCCCGCCTCTCCCATCCCACCCCAGCCCTGTGATGTGTCTGCCCAGAATATAATGCACTTTAGTGGAAGGAGCCACTGGCCGAGAGACTGGGGTCCCAGCATGGCGGGGACAAAGCAGAGGCCACGTGATGGTTAAGTGCCGTTCTGCTCCAGAGAGCAGCTCTCTTCGAGAGCTACTCTGGCAGGGCTTGCTCTGTGTCTCTTGCCTCCACCCCTCGGCAGCTCCATTTATGAGGCTGTTTTGCAACCCCCCCCCCCCCCCCAAAAAAAAAAAAAAAAAAGAAAAAGAAAAAAAGAGCTGTTCGCTCCGTGCTTTTATTTTCTGCTGGTTTCTTCCTTCCCTGGAGCTGCGGAAGGAAGGGGTGCTGCTTTTCCTGGCTGCCAGCTGCAACCTCAGCCTGAGGGCCAAGCCCAGGGGTTTGAAGGGGCGTGGGGGGAGATAATCCTTCCTCAGTTGCACCCTCATCAGGTCCAGGAGGTTTGATGGGTGGTGCTGGACTCTGCTGGGGTGCCCAGTGCCCAGGTGCAAGAAGAAGGGAGGGCTGGGGTCTGTCCATCTGCTCTCTGCAGTCTCCCTGCCAGATACTGTCCCCAGGGCTGCCAGCATGGCCCTCCGTGCCCCCATCTGCCCAGCCCTGTGCCTGGGGCCGAGGGAGATACCCCACCCTCTGCCGTCTGCCCTCTCCACCCTGCCTGGGGAGGATGCTGACTGCAGGGAAGGGGCTGGATGCCCCTTTCATTGGCACAGGGGAGGCCTCCCTTCTCCCCATGGGGACCTGGGGGTGAGAAGGGAGCTGGTGTGGGGTGGAGCAGGGGCCGGAGGGCACAGGGCTGGGGTGTCCTCTGCTCCCTGGACCCCTGAGGCAGCGATGGCTGTTGTGTGCCGTGGGCTGGAGGGTCTCCAGTGCTTCATGGCACCATCTCTGGCTTTCCAGGCACACCCCCAGCTGCTTTCTCCTCCTGCTCCCTGCAAGCCCCTGGCACTGTTCCTCACCTCTGGACGGCGCGGTGCCCCCAGCCACCCATAGGCCCCATCCCCAGGGAGAAACACAAGCAAAATCATTCAGGATCCTTTCCCCCACCTCTCTGTAGCTCCCGATCTGGAAAAAACCTGGTCCCCCCAGCCCAACCCGGCACTCTGAGACCCTGTTTGACAGGCAGTACATTATTCCCGCTTCACTTGAATGTTCCTCCTTTGTTTGGTGACTGTGCTACCCCCGCCCCAGCCCCCCAACCAAAGTCTCTTGGCCTGTAAAAGCATTGGAAAGACGTGTCCATTTTATACCAAAGGTTTTTCTCTGATACCTCATGCTGTCCCTGGTCGTGGTGATGTTACACACAAAGTAAATGTCCTTTATTGACATAAACCTCCTGGCTCTGTGGGTTCATTTCCACGAGGAGGGAGGGAGGTGGGACCCTGTGGGCAATGGGGCCCGGCTGGATGCCGAGAGCAGCAGGAACCAGCTGTACGCGGAGCTGGGATCCCCCGGCTGGGATTTTGAACTGAAATCATCCTGCTCCATGTACAGCCCCTGGCGTGGAGGCAGTGTCAAGTGCCCTGTAGCAGCCTGGCTGGTTCTGGAATGGGTTTAGAGCAGCTTTAGGCCAACAGCACTTCACACCAAGGGTCTGTACTGGTTTGACTGGGCAAGAGCTGCCTTCCTCCAGGTGGAAAAAATCAGATGCTACCAAAGGCAGGTGAGGGGGCAAAATGAAGTCAGCATGGGGGAGATGATGCCTGGAGAGTGGCGTGAGGGCCTGGGAGCATGAGTGAGTCTGTTATGCTCCCATGACATGATCTCTGGGTGAAGCCGCAGACTCCGGGTGCTGATCATTCATGTTGAGCTAGACGAAGCGAAGCATTGGATCCCCCAGCTCTGCTCTGCTCTCTGCACCGTGCTGCAAGACTGCAGCTGCTGCTGGGTGGGGCGAAACAGCCGGGTCAGAGAGGGAAAATTGAGGGTGTATATATGTGTGCATGTGTATAATATTTTCCCCCTCATAATCCAAAAGGAGGACAGTTGTTTAGCCAGCTCTGTGGCTTGCTGCATGGGGCAACAACGGGCATTTCTTTTGTTTCCCCCAACTCTTGTCCAGATTGAAATGGGTCATTGGGAAATGCAGATGAGCTTCTCATTAGGAAGCTAGGAAGGGAAGCAGCCCACCCACGCCAGGCTCCTGCCCTGAGCAGAAATGCCAGCAGGAAGCAATACCAGCCAGACTCTAGGATCTCCTTGAAGGAAGGGTCACACCGCCAGCTGCAGGGCTTTCCCTTCTCTGGGATTTGAACCTGGGGCTTGGCTGTGTCCCTTGGAGGTTCAGAAGCCAAGACCCCATGCACAGAGGTGGGGGAGGCTCCTAATGCCTGAGTTCAGTAGCTGAGGCCCATGGGTCTGTAGCGGTGAGATTTTTGTATCTACATGGTGGTGATCGAGTGACTTGGAGGCCTCCAATGAGGTAAAAGCCATCCCAAAATGCCCAAGGGGGGTGGGGCTGTGTGGTTGGGCACATTAGGGTAGTGCCCTGAAACAAGATGCCAGGTTTCCTTCTGGGCCCTGGGTGATGCCAGCTCTAGTGATTTAAGCCCAGGCCCTACATTGGGCTTCCTGGTGTCCTGCAGCGGTGAGTTCCACTGAGCGCCTCAGCAGTAGGTAAGTGTTTGCTGGTGGGGGGGGAAGGACAGGGTCTTGGGGCATCTGTCATCACCCGAGGGCAGCCGCACTTTTCCAAGGGTCTGTGGTTGCTCACAAGACCTCCGGAGAGGTCAGCAGTAGGTTGAGGCCAATGCAAGGATGAAGCCGGTGAAGGTAAGGGTACGGAAAGGGGCCAGTTCTCCCAGCCCCCACACACTGTGTCTCACCACATGGCTCTGCTCACACCTTTGCACCCATGTGAGCGTGGCACCAGCTCCATGGGTCCCTCCACCACTGTCACCATCTTACAGGTGACTTCACATCCAGCCCTGGGAGCTTTGCCACTGCTGCCAGGCTGGTGGGAGCCAGGGTTTAAAGGTCATGGCAAAACTGTGTGGGGGGCTTCTGTTTGCATGAGTCTCCTGTAGGGGAGGGGAAAGCCTGGCCAGGGGCACGTGTGTACTGGGGCACAACTCCTCGTGTCCACAGGATCCCCATGCAAGGAACCCCCTTCTAGTGAAGAGCTCATGGAACGTATGCCAATGCCGCCATCTAGTGCCACGGCACGTCACGTTAAACCAGGAGACCGTCAGGCTGCAGTCAAGTGGAAGGCAGGATAGATTTGCACTTTATAGACTAACCAAAGCAGCTATAAATAAACACATACACACACATATGTGTATACGTATAAATACATACGTGTGTGTGTGTGTATACACACACACACACACATATACATACATACATATATATGATCTCTGGTTGGACTAAATAATCTGTTGAGGTCTCTTCCAGCCTTACTTCTCTATGATGATTTTGATGATGATGATGGTGTGTGTGTACATGTGTGGGTATGCATATACGTATATGTGCGTATATATATCTTTGTCTATACATGTGTGTGTGTGTATATGTGTGTGTATGCATATATATACACGTGTATTTATGTGAGTATGTGTATGCATATATGCGTGTATGTACGCGTGTGTGTGTGTACAATATACAGCACGACTTTTGTGAGCAGAAGCTCAGTTTCGTGGGATGCTATCTTTGAAAGGACGATTCTGCCCTGAGCAGGGGTTGGACTAGATGATCTCCTGAAGTCCTTTTCAGCCCAACTTTCCCACAAGATGCAAATGCAGAGCGTGAGAAGAGAGAAATGAGAATACAAAACACAACGGGGGCGGGAGGAAGAGAAAAGCTGAAAAAGCAGCAAGCCCCTTGGAACGAAAGAGCCCCCAGTTAACCCAGGAAATGGGATGAGGATCCACAGTCCCTGTCCAGACTGCGCTCAGCCCAGGCCAGTTCTTGTCCCCCAATTTTCGGTTCAAAGTGGGCTTCTAATGGGGCAGCCAGGTCTTGTGGAGACTCCGAGGCACGTCCCCCAGTTGGGAGCTCCAGCAGGCAGCGGAGAGGCCGAGTGACCCGGGGCAGATCCACCAGGCTCCAAAGAAGCGCCGATGTTCAAGCTACGCCTTCCTAGGGGGGGATCCATCCTGGCAGAGCTGTCCTGGGGGAGCTGCCATGGCGTCAGGTGCTGCACGAATGCAGCAAACAGGGCCGGCCCTCCCTCCGGGAGCTTCCCGGGGGACGAAGCCTGGCCTTAGCTGGGCCTGGGAGCAGGGGCCTGGGGGCGGCCAGGACCCCTGGGGGACATGCGCCCACGCCAGCTGCTCTCCAGACAGCATGTAGCCTGGGCCAGCCATGCCCCCGCTCCTAGAGCAGGACAGGGGCCGAGACCCCCAGGGCAGGGCAGGGCAGGGCAGGGCAGCTCTGCCTCTGCCTCTGCCTCTGCCTCTGCCTCTGCGCACGCCTATGGACCCTGGCATGCCCCCTCCACCCGAACGG
>NW_005842996.1:384520-401948 GCF_000455745.1 Alligator sinensis | reverse complement strand
GGGAGAGCCCCCGCCCCCTGCCAAGCCGGGCTCTGCCCACTACGCGCCTGCCTCACTTCCCATTGGCACATTGCCCTCCCCCTCTGTCGTCCCGCCTCGTGCCCCGCCCCCGGAGGGCTCTGGTTGGGTAGATATGATGTCACCCCTGCATCCTGCGCATTTTCATTGGGCGCGCCGCTTGTCCATCTCCAGGCGGAGTCGTTAGGGGGGCGGCGGCGGCCATTTTGGCTTCACAGTGAAAGTGACGGGCGCTGGGGAGAGAGCGAGGAGCGGCGCCTAGCCCTGCTCGCCCTTCTGCGCTGCTGTCCCCTCCCCGCCTGCCCGCTATGTCGGACAATCTGGGCCCCGAGAGCCGCTCCGGAGACGCAGGCGATGAGAAACAGGTGAGGTGCTAAACCTAGGCGGGCCCGCGCTGGGCTTCCAATGGCCCGCCGGCCCGTCGCTCCGCTCGGCGCTGCGCTCCGATTGGTCAGTGACCCGTCGCTCTTGGTAATGCTGCTCGTTCATTGGCTGTCGGCCTAGCAGGGCGGGACTTCCGGGGGTTATTGGTGGGGTGTATGGGGCTTCGGTGGTGGTGGTGGGGGGATTGTGGGATCGTGAGGGTGTGGGAGCCCTGTGGCCTGGGTGCAGACATGGGAGGAGAGGGGCCTTGTGGGATAGTGGGAGTGAGGGAACCTCTGTGTCCTGGGTACAAACCTAGTCGGGGAGGGGGATTGTGGGACAGCAGGGGCTCTAGAATCCAGGGCAGGCCGGGGCGGGCAATTATTTTGGGCAGAGGGCCGCTTACTGAGTTTTGGCAAGCTATCGAGGCCCGTGCGACAGGCAGCCAGGGGCAGATATATATTAATTTTCTAAATTTTTTAGGGGCCGCGTGGCCCGGATAGAATGGTCTGGCGGGCCACACCCAGCCCGCGGGCTGCATTTTGCCCACCCCTGAGGTAGGCGGACTGTGGCAGGGCATTATGGGATATCTGTGGCTTTCCACAGCTGCTGCTGGGGTTGGGATGGGGAAAGTTACAAGTGACTTGAGAGCTGGGGGAGGAATTCTTGCTGCTCCCCCCCCCCCCCCCCAAAAAAAAAAAAAAAAAGGCGAAGGCCTTCTCTGCTGGTCTGAAGCGGGTCAAATGGGGGAGCAAGCCGGGGAGCCTCGGGCTGTGCTGCGGTGGTGGATGGCAGCAGCAAGTTTTCTAGTTCTGGACCACAGGCCAGGAGGCAACTGAGCGCTGATGACATGGGTGTCTGTTAGCGTGCATGAAACGAGTGCTGGTTGCAGTCCGTTTCTTCATGGGTGGGTGGCTTTTCATGTACAGTCCCTGTAATCCCACTTTTTCCAGGTAGCGGAAAGCCCCGGGGTCAACCCCGAGATCCTTCGACCTCTCTCATCCCCTTCTGTTTGTCTGTCTCCTGCCCAGCTCAGGAGCCTAATGCCTTTAACGGGACTGCCCCTCCTCTTGGAAGCCGATTCTTTCAGGGGAAGGCTTGAGCACGTTGGCAGGCCTGGAAACACACGTGAGAAGCTTGCCCTGCCCGTGCCTGTCCTATAAAGAAATCTGACTTTACTTGCCAGGAACATTGCAGCTTTTTGTTGCTTCTGAAGAGGGTGCTGTGGTTGGCTTGGGAACAGAGCATGTGTCGATGCCCCACCTGTTTACCAGAGGCCAACCAAGCTGGCACCTTCTCATTCTAAATTAATGTTTAGTCATTGTAGCCTGTCAGTTATGATGACATGCATGATCTTTCCCACAGATTTGCTTGGGTAAGAAAAACAAGCCTGGATCGTTGGAGAGGGGAGGAGGAGACTTAGAAACAGCCGAAGGTGTCTAAGTTCTGGCCTGAAGTAAATAGCAGATGTTTAAACAAATATTGAATAAGTGATGGTACAAACGGCAGGAAACCCTAGGAGTTCCTAGGGGTGTATCCTGGTTGGAAGGTGTTAAAAATCTACATTTCTTGGATCTCTGGCAAGCTAAAGACTGGCATTGCCACTCTGGAAAGGAAGTGAAAGCATAAACGATGTCCTGCCTGAATCTGAGGTTTGTGTTATCATTAAAATCACAATTTGCATATATGCAAAATGCCTTGTAATGAGCGCCCCTCTCCCTTTTGATGCCCAACCCAGCAGGAGGTAAGAGGAGTACTAACAATGCAGGGAAGGGCCAGACTTAGTTTCTTTAGTAGAGGTCAGGTCGGTTGCCCTCTGTTTGATGACTCGACTTCTCCGTGGCTGGGATCCTTGTCCCAAAAGACCAATCTAGGCTTGCAAAATAACAGCCCACCCTCATATGGGCCTTTGGGTGACAAAGTTAGCATGGCGGCAAGGGCTGCATGGAAAGTTTGGCCTGCAAGCTGTTGAGTTTATCTGAGCAGAACTGAGGGGGCTGAGCTGAAAGAAGGTTGCAGGCGCTTAGAAGAGGCAGCTTTATACCTTTGGTAGGAGGGTTGTACTGACACCGCCTCCCTGTGCTGAGTTAAAATTATCCTGCACAATTCTTCTGCCTTTTGTTTAGGATGTCTTAGCAGCTTCCCTGAGTCATCGGCTTTCTCACAGTGATGCCCATGGTGTCGTGAGCAGAGTCTTATTTTATTTAAAGACCGGGGCTTATCAAAGTGGCATTGTCTTTCGCATTGTTCTTTTCTTCGTGGTTCTCCAAGTGCATGGTAACAAGAGAGAAGAGATGAGAGAGAGAGAGAGAGAGAGGAGGCGGTAGCTGCAGAGAGAGAGGGGGGAATTCTACCTTCTCTTCAGAAATGCCCTAGTGTTTCCATCTGGTATAGTGGCAGTGCCCACATTGTACTGGAGAATTTTTGTTTTTAAGTAAATGAATTTTTCTTTTAGGAAGGTCTAGCTGGAAGGGACTTCCATGGTCATTGAGCCTGTGTTCCAGGAAGGATCATCCCTATCCAACCCATCCCAGATAGGTCCTTGTTTAACTTAGTCCTAAGACTACATAATCAACCCTGCTGTCCTTTTACAAGGCCCAGAGCCCCTGAACCTGCCCCAGGTGAATCTGGGAGATGAAGGCTGGCACCATCCTGCTGCTGCAAGGGGTGTCAAATGCACTCTAGTGATTCAGGAAGAAGGCTGTGCTCCCTGCTGTAAAAGAAGACAGCCCCCTGCCTGATCTATACCAGCCTGACCAGAGGGTAAAATTCCTTCCTGACCCCAATGTGGCAATGGTCTGCCCCTGAGCGGAGGGGCAAGACGTTCTAGACAGGAATCTCTAGGTTTGAGTCCCACCAGGAGCATCAGCACAGCTCGATTGCAGTCCTCAGCCTGGGCTGCAACCAACACTCAGTGCTTCTAAGGAAGGAGGAGAAATCACCCTAACATCTTTAGCAACTGTGAGGTAGGGGGTGGGATTCCTTCCCAGTTCCATGTGGCAACCAGCAAAACGCAGAAGCTCTTGGTTTTTAACCCGGGGAAAATCCTTACTGCTAAAACTTCCATGGGTAGCTGCTTGCTTTTTTAGAACAGTAGATTGGGGTCAGCATGAAATGAAAGCCCAGCTTGTAGCACAGCCCCATGCGGCTTCTGAGTGTTGTTCTGATCCAGAAACCTAAACTTGGGCCTGAGCCCTGCTGCAGCCAGGTTGGTGGGAGATGCTTTTTAGCTTCGGGGGCTGTGAATCCTTCCTTGTTTGTGTCCTTGCTGGAAGCTGTCCCGTTCTCACAGTGTGTTGTGCTGCCCAGAGCAGATGTCTTTGCATTCTACATTGATTGCGACACTCCAGTAGACTGTTCCCTTTGGTTATTGCAGTTTGAAGGACAGCTGCTAGATCACATGTTTGGGGCTTCTGACTTTTTATCACGCAGGCAACCTTTGTCCCTCACCATGTTGCAGGCAGTTCTGAGGGCTGCACCCCTCACTTCCCACAGCCTGAGAGCTAAGACTGGAAGAAGGCTGGCAACGCTTACTTGAAAAGAGTCTCGGGACCCCAGGTAGCACCTAGATCCAAACTCCCACTCAGCCCTGACAGCTGGGGAGTAAGAGAGTGTCAGATGAAGATTGTGAGAAGCCTGTTCAGCTTTAATGCTTGAAGAGACTCTGCTGGATACAAGCAGTGGGATTGAGCAGGGTATGTGTGGGTGGGAGCAGAGGGGACTGCTGGTTCAGTGCCAATCTGCCAAGCCTTCTTGTTTGCAAATGAACATGGGTGCAGCTGAAGTGTCATGGCCACCTGTGTGCAAATGTTGAGTGATACAGGTCCCCCAGGAAGCCTGGCAGCCCTGGCGCTGTTAATTCTGTGCGCTGACGAAGCCAGCAAAGGATTAACGACCAGGCCATATGCCTGCAACAGAGAACAAATGTGCTGTGGGTGTTGCCAAGGCTGGCTTTGTTTAAAGGTGTTGGGTGGGGGAGTGCCAAGCTGCATGCATCCTGCTTACCAGGGTGGATTTGATTTTAAATCAAATTGATTTAAATCACTGGTCAGGAAGCCTCAATTTAATTGTCGTTTTCTACAAAAGTGCTTTCTTGTTTAATATCCTTTATTCATTTATCTTATTGAAACTTTGCACTTTTAGAGAGGGATAAGGGCTTGACTGTGTGCACACAAGCTCACAGAGAGACAAGAGGGCTGATGGGTGGGTAATCAGGTCTGTTCTCTCGCTTCCATAAACAGCTGTTAACAAGGATGTTATCTCTGGAGAGGACAAACACTCCCTATGCCTGAAGAAGGGCATTTGTGCCTGAAAGCTTGCAAAGAACATTTTTTCCAACTATTTAGTTGGTCTAATAAAAGATATCGCATGTACCCAAAGCACCTGGTCCTCCTACGATCTCTGGAGAGACAAATCCACAGTTTGAAAACAGACACTAAGCATCACAGAGATGCTTAATGGGATCTTGTAGACTGAGCACTGAGTCCCATTGGGTAGAGTGGTTTTCTTTAATTTTTAATAATCTGTAGAGGAGCCTCTGGGAACCCTATAAGAGGGGGGCCACTAATATAGTCCATTGCCTGTTGTGACATATTTATAAAACTTTTCTAAAAAGGTTACATGAATATATTGTCTCAAAATAGTATATAGTTAGAAGTTATAATCCCTATTCCATGATATGTTAAAGCTCAAAGATATCTTAAATCTATTCTTATATAGGTTTTATTTTTTAAAAAGCATCTTAAAAGTAAAAAAAAAAAAAGATTAAATAAAAAAATCTGATTTAAATTTTAAAACTGATTTTTTTCTTTCTTTTTTTAAATTGTTGATTTTTATCCACCTTGCTGTTCACTTAAAGGGAATCTTGGGCCTGATTCTCCTTAGTATGGGTTAGGACAAACTGCAGAGATGAGAATTAAGCTCTTCTGGCATGAAGGCAGAGGTTCCAAGTCCCTGGGTATAGCTCAGCTCTGGGGCAAGACGCAGCTTTCTTGTGGGGACTGGCAGCTCGATTCTCCACCCAATAGGGATTGCAGGCTACATCATGCTTTGTCAAGTGGGGTTACTCTGTCCATTTGCAGCCACTTTCCTCCATAGCAGTGCCACCCCAAAGTGCTTGGTGGTATTAATAATCCTAGCTGGAACGTTGGCCTTTGATCTTATTTCAGAAACTTCAGCAAAGCCATTAGTTTTGGGCCTGAGTAAGGGAAGGAAAGCAGGGTCCCAGCTGCATGTGGAGATGTGGCTTAGAAATGCCTGATGGCGGCAGGTGGGATCAGGTTGGGGTCTGGATGACAGTTGTTCTCAAACCAGGCTTGTCGCCTGGACTGTCTGCCAGTAAACTCCTGTTCCGTCCCAGAGCAGAGTCGCATCAGTCTCCCTCCATCTTTATCCCCGAATGAGAGCACACTGATAAGACCAGATGGGAAATAGCTCTTCCAGCCCCCTTGGACTCAGTGCTGATGGGTAAAATGTCTGGCTGGATGGACACTAGTGACTAGAGCTCCACAATGAACCTCCAGGCAGCTGTCCAGTGTCACAGTTCAGACTCCTCATGGGTGTCAAAGTGTGGGGAGGGATCTCCCCTTTCCTTACACATGGCATGGACTACAGAGCCCAAGACACCCCCTTGACCATGCCAGGGGTGAGAGCAGGTTGAGCTGCTTCCATCGAACAGTGTTGGACTTAGCGCGACACTTGGAGCTGCATGATTTCAGCAGCTCTGGCTGTCTTGGCGAGAGAGCCAGTGATGGAAGCCTGATCATGGGGTTTCTGTATTATGGACACATCTGGCTTCTGATTGATCTATTAAACAGCACTGTCACCTCTTCTAGGTGTTATCGAGAAGAACACGGGTCTCAGGAGACCAGAAAGTAAAGATGGCAGATATGCTCAGAGGATACACACATTATCCAGAATCCTTAAGGCACAGGTTGGCTTTTCTGTGGCTGGTGGAGAGAATGACCAGTGGGTTGTAATCAGTGCTGTGGGTGGAGGGGTCACGGCTGACACAGCTTGGTTTATTCCCATACACAGAGAAAACCCGATCCAGACCCTAAGCAGTCTCAGTCCAGACCCTAAGCAGGTCCCTGTTCTGAATCTTTGAGGCCTGGATCAACGGGGCCAGTGGCCTCTGAGACAGCAGAATTGCCACAAATAATGGAGCGGCAAGATTGCTTGGGACAGGTTGTACCATTCTATTTCTGGCTGGCCACTATTTATTGACCCTCAGGTTTGATGAACAATGAAGCCCTGAGAAGATGGGATGCACTGGATTCGGTAATGTGCGCTGTCAGGATTTTAGGCTGTGGGCCCCTAAGTTCAAAGCCTTATTCACAGGTTCTGAAATGACAGGGATATGGTGGTTGGATCTGCTGAGTCTGCTGGATTCTCCAGCAAACCGAAGAGAACTGCTGGGGGACAAATATACCCCAAGAATAATGCTCAGTGCAAGCTACAATGCTGTGCTGTTCAGGGTGGAGGCGGTGGATTGCACCCCGGAGCTGACAACATTTGGGGAGGTGGTGTGTCTGCATATTTTAACAAGCATTGCAGCATCAGGACATTGGCCACTGTGATTCCCCTGCTTCACCTGTGGCAGTTTTGGGTATGATGTCTTGTCATGTGTCAGGGTTGATTGTATAGTTTTGCTAACAGGTTAGACAGTGGATTTGTATTGGATGGTTTGGATAGGGCTGATCCTGCCTCAGACCGGGGGTTGGACTGGATGTGACCTCTGGGGGGGTCCCTTGTAGCCGGCTCCTCTGATTTCAGCATGTGCTGTATCTATGCTAGGGGCCTCTGGTGGCATTGCTGTCTTGGCAGAGGCTTGGTAACGTAGACAAGTCCAAAGTGGGGGGAATAGGAGGGGGTTAGGCATTTTGTTTTATGCAGGAAGGACCAGTGATGCTTCAGGGCTGTTGGTGGGGGGCGATGAGGACCTGGCCTTTCACATAGTAATAGCAGCCTTCATGATGATGCAGTGAAACGGGTCATTGCAAAGAGCATCAATATTGGACGCATCAAAAACTCTCACCTGTGACTTTGGCCACTTGATTGTTTTGATTATGGATGGGCTCCAAACAGAACCTCAGGGCTGTATGTAAATGTGCCCAGCTCTGCCGCTGGCAAGGGGGCTCATGCCATCTGAAAACAGCCAATAGGCTCCGACCCTCTCCTGCCACTTCTGATTCCCAGTTCCTCGGGTGTAGGGAAGCCAGGCCAATTCTGTCCCCAAACCCCTCCACCCCATGCAGTTACCAGCCTGTCAGTCACATCTCAGACTCTGATGTTGCTGGTTTCCATGCTGAAGTGTGGCACCTTGATGTCACTCTGCAACAGACCTCATGCCTTTAAAGAGTACCAACTTTCTGCTGACCAAGACCTCTATGTTCCATCGCCCCATGCTGACAAAGTGGATTCCACTGATGCCAAGTCAGCCAGCATTAATATTAGGGGGCAGGGCCGTGTCCTCTCATTTACATGGCTAGAAACAAACTCGTTAGGACATGCACTGGGTGGCATGAGGAAGGAGGCTAGTGGGAGTGGGGTTCAGTTGAAACAGCCTTGTTTGGTAGCTGAACAAGCGATAATTGCTCAAAGCTAGAAGGTCTCTAGCGTCTTAGATGGGGAGGGGGGGTCTGTACAGCAGAAACCATGTTGACTCTATACCAGGGCAAAGGGGGAGTGAGGCTGGGGCAATGAAATAGTGTCTTGACCCAAGCTGTCCTCTGCAGCATGTCACTGGGGTGGCTCCAACACAGACGGCACTCTGGCTGTGTGGGTAGGGTGGGCCTCTGGTCTGTGCACTGCCCTCTGTCTTCCTGGAATTCCCTGTGCCGGGCAGTGTTGACTTGCCCTTTGTCCTGTGATCACTTCTTGCAATAAATCTCTTGTGTGGGGCACTTTAAATCCATCATGCATCTATTAAACTGTCCATGATTAACAATGTGTCATAGATGCTTGACACTTGCTGATTGGGAGGTCTGGTTATACTATATTCCAGCAGTGCAAGGCAGCAGGGCTGGGAATAACTGCTGGATGAGCTTGATTTCCATTACTCCCCTGGTGGGGTTGCTTCTAATGTGTTGAATTTCCAGGTGTGTGTTGATGTCAGCCCAGGCCCCATGGCATGAAAAATTTCAAGTTGGATGTTCCCACGCTTGGCTAACGGGAGTTGACAGGACTGACTCCTTGCTGACCTGTTTGCTTTCTTGTCTGTGCCTGTCACCTCGTGGGATGAGTTTCCCTGCCTTGTGTGCAGAGGTTGTATGAGACACTCCTCATGGTCAGCTTTGAAAGGGTTCACTGTGTTCTCAAAGGAGGTTTGAGCTGAGAAGAGAACCACACCTTAATTAGACACAGGGCAGCTGGGCAGAATGGCTTTGATGTGGCTCTTTGTTTTTCAGGACACGCAGGAGAAGGAAGCTGTCGTCCCTGAGAGGGCAGAAGAAGCAAAGCTAAAGGCCAAATATCCCAACTTAGGACAGAAGCCTGGAGGGTCGGACTTCCTCATGAAGAGGCTACAGAAAGGGGTACTTCTTCATTGCTCTTGTATTAGGAGCAACGTATCTACACTGGGTGGTGTAAAGGAAAGTGCAGTTTGGTATAGGCAGGACCCCTTAAACTAGTCAGAAATCATAGCAAGTTAGGGTGGGAAGGGACCTCGAGGTCACATGAAGTCCAACCCCCTGCTCAAAGCAGGGCCATCCCCTTCTGGATCATCCCAGCCAAGGCTTTGTCTAGCCAGGTTTTGAAACCTTCCAAGGAGATCAGTGAGGACAATTCAGACCCTCGCTGAGGGGACTGAATCGGAAGCTTAGCAGCATTCATGCCTCTATCTGCAGGCCAAACTGGGCCGGGAACCTGTATCTTTTGGCATGCCAGCAAATCGTGAGCAGTCCTCCCTGACTACCTTCTACTTGATCCTTAAGGAAATATTTCAATGGCCAGGCAGAGCTGCTCAGAGGACTAGGCAGTTTAATATCATGGCATAGGGTGGACCTGAGAGTGCCCTTTGTATGATTACTAAATTTCCTCTTAAGCATGAATTTCTACCGAGTCAACTGGTGGTTTCCATGGGCCCCACCAATGCCCAGTGTGCTGTTGACATCTCTGCTGTGCCTTGCTTCCAAACTGAGTCCTCCCATGCTGGTCTAGTCTTGGCCTCGTTAAGAACAGGTATTGCCATCTACGTGGGTTTGGCCCTGTCACTATTACATCCAGCATCCCTATCCATCTGCCCTGGGACCTGGGTTGGGGGGATCTTGACTCCAGACATGAGGCTGGTGCTTGAAGCCCCCAGCCCATGTGGTACCAGGGTCTTGCTTATGGGGACTGTATCCTCAGCAGTCAGGAGACTTCCCAGTGCCCTGAGTGATGTGGTGCTCAAAGCCATGGGCTTTGCTTTTTTTTCCCCCCCATTGTCTTGAAACTTGTGCAGTTATTTTGACACAAGGCATCTGAATGCCAGTGGCTCAAATTGAGATCACTGCTCAGCCCCACTAGAAGCAATGGCTAGAAGTTCAAAACGGCAAAGTGCCAGGCTCTGCGATGCATCTGGGAAGAATTAAGTCATTTCCTTCATTGAAACTCAGCTAAAACAAATGGGACATCATGGAGCTGCTGTATATTGAAAGGCCTTTCCATGGGCACTAAATATGCTTAAGCATGGACTTCTACCAGCTGGTGGGTTTGCCTGGTATTTGTTGGAACTGGTGATTTTCTACAGGCCCCATCCAAAGTCCTGTGTGTGGTAGCACCTTCTCCCTAGCATCTGGCCCCTCCACCTTGCCTCGGTCACTGGTATAATAAATGCCTTGGATCTGGGAGATGCCCCCATTTTTGCTCTCCCTGTTTTGAACGTGTGGATTCCCCCTCCTGCCTACTCAGCTTTGCTGGGCTTGGAATTGTCTTTTTTTTAATAGTCTGTTGCCCTGCCAACTCCCATGAGCGCCAGCTTGGTCCCTTGGCATTGATGCTGCTCTGGGAATATTGTTTTTAGAAAGCTGCTAAAACGTGGAAAGAGCCATTGAAGCAGGAGAGGGAAGTTGTTTTCAACCTGTGTATCTGGGAGCTGGTTTGACAGGAGTGAGAGCTGGATTGGGCCCTTAAAGGAGTGGGAGGCTTATTCCTTGTATACAGCCACAAGTTTCTTCCTGCTGCTCTGGCATAGATTATATTTATACTGAGTCAAGGACCCTTGTTGCCAGAGTGGTATAAGGAGACTTCATGGTTAATAAGAATTGGGCCCTTGAGGTCTCTTTCCCCATTGGGGTTGAAACTGCATAAAGCAGATCAAGTGTCTGGGCTCTGAAAGCCCCTTTGGGAATGTTATCAACACACCTGAGCTGTCTGCTTGTACTGAGGGTTTATCAGCTGCTGTTCTCCTGCCTCAGAAAATCCCAGTGCTTCGCTTTCACTTGTTTATTGAGTATGGAAAAATAACAGCAGTTCTGCTGCTGCCAAGGACTTGGAAAGGGCCCTACAGGGCAGAAATGTTTTCAACCTTGTGGGATCCTATGGAAAATCTCTGGGTTTATCTTGTGAATTGTGTGTAGGTGATTCACAGTGCTGATACTGTGCGGGCACCGTTAAAAGGATCTTGCAGCACCCTGTTTGAGACTCTCTGGCTTAGTTAGACCAATAGAAGGTGTACGGCCAGATCCACTTATTAGGTACCTAGAAGTGTTCCCCATCCCATTTGTTAGAGTCCTCAAAAACCTGTTACTGCATCTGCTTTTGTCCCCTGTTGCCATCTTTGCTTCAGGGCTGAGTCACAAGAAGCTGGGAGGAGGGCCAGACCCAACCACCTTCATCTTGAATGCTTTTTCAGGCACTTGAGTGGGGAGAATACAATTACACTTGGGCATCTCATAGGTGTGATTAGGGTCTGGCCCCAGGTGGGGAGAGTTGTACTGTCCCAGTAGGCCTTGTATGGGGCCAGAACCCCATTGTGCAGGTTCTTCACAAACCTGGAACGAAATAGCAGCCCTGATGACAAGATGCCCGTGTGGCTAGAACAACTGAACTTCTACCTGTGGGTAAGGTGCTGTATTTTCTTGCATGTGGTACAAGGTGCCACTTATTCCGCCACATTTCTGAAAGGCAGAACGGAGAGAAACAGATCTTTCCTTGTAATAAGTAACTAAGTAGCAGCAGCAAAGGAGCCAAGGACTTGACTCTAGAGGTGTTGGATCAAGGGAGCATGTTCGTAGCTGGTTGGTTTTGCATCTTCCAGCTAAATTTGTAGGCTACGTGCTTCCTGAAGGCTCTTTGCAGTAACCCGAACCCTGTCCTTCTTTCAGCAAAAGTACTTTGACTCTGGCGATTACAACATGGCCAAGGCAAAGATGAAGAACAAGCAGTTGCCAAGCACGGGGCCAGACAAGAACCTGGTGACAGGAGACCATATCCCAACGCCTCAGGATCTCCCACAGAGAAAGTCCTCACTTGTAACCAGCAAGCTAGCAGGGTAAACCTGCACTCCTGATGGTTTATTTTATTTTAATTTTTTTTGTTGATATTGTTAAATGGATTGAACTTCACTGTATCATAGGGCTGGGGTGACCAGAGTTAACCTAAATATTTGAACACAGTAATCACACGCACAAAGAAAGAGAAAAGCAAGTGAGATGTGCAGATCTCCATGGACGTGTGGCTAGTGATTTAGTGAGCTGACTAGACTCTTCCCATATGAAGCTGGTTTGCTGCCTTACTTTACATATAGTTAAAGCCCCATCATTAGCAGAAGCAGTTAGCATCTGAGAAGTTGGGCTGGCAGGACTCTCAGCTGGTTGCATCTAGTTCTGCCTGAGCCCTGTCTAAACCAGCCCACCTCTTTGAACTTTGCCTTCTTATTAGCAAAGGAAGAAGTTTTCCTAAAAGCAGAAAACTTCCCCAAGGGAGTGGCCTGCTGTTTGTAGCTCTGAAACAGCCTGGGACTGATGTCCTGCTAAATGCAGGGTATGAAGAGGTTCTGTGTCTAGAAACTGTGGTGGAAGAAGAAATTGGGAGTAGAGTGATGGCAGACAGGGCCCACGGGGTACGTTTATGGATCCGGGAGCTAAAGAAACAGTCGAGATCCTGAATGGTTAATAAATAAGCTCTGGAAAGCAATAGGACAGAATCATAGCTCTTAAAAGTCGACACCTTGGAAAATGTTTCATGCTCACACTTACCAGCATGTCCAGCAGGGGTCATTAGAAGACATTCGTATTCCTTCCCTCCAGACTTTCAGAGGAGACCATGCTTCCTGACCATTGGTGTGTTATGCCATCCTCTTCGCTTAGATGAGAGCTGGCTCCTGCACTTAAATTGCCTTTTGTTCCAGCCCTATTGCTACGGCATCAAAGCTGCTCACAATTCTTAATGCATCAATCCCCCAAGCACCCCTGTAATAGGGAGGTAGCATTAGCCCTATTGTGCAGTTGGGGAAACTGAGGCATGGAGAAGTTTAAGGCCGTGCAGGAGGTCTGTGGGAATCGAACTCGGATCTCCAAGTCCATGCAGTGATGGGACATTTGGCTCAATGGTGCAGCCCAGTGTCACCAAGAAGGTCTGAGCCGGTTGAAAAGGATTAGAGAGGTGGAAACATGAGAGTTGGGTTCCTATATTGTAGCTCAGAAAGATGAATAGCAGCTCCAGCTCTCCAGAACCCTCAGAGAGACAGAGGAGTGCAGGGCTAAAAGTCACCATGGGGAATGGAGGATGGGAGTGGACAGAAACTGCAAGTCGATGGCAGGACACATCAGCTCTGTATTTTTTTTTTTTTCTTCCTTTTTTCCACCTCTGCCTTCCCCTTTCTTTGCCTTTGTCTTTATTTCAGGCCTGAAAAAAACTGTTGAGGCCATGGCTGCAGCCTGTGGAATGCAAGATCCCAGCCAATAATGCATGTACAGTATGTCTCCACGCGACACAGGAAAAGCAGCGTTTCACCTGGGACTCTGAATCAAAGTGCGCTTGTAATCTCAGCCAAGGATATTTGTCACAGAGGCAATACTGTGTTGGTTTAGAAGGCATGTAGCTGGAACCAGTGACTCTAAAGTCTCAAGGGTCAGCTTGCTGGATCAAGAGTGAGCCTAAATCTCTGGGTTAACTTGGAAACTGTGTGTAGGGGAATCTTGTGCATCTCTATTCTGTTGGACGGGGCGGCCAACCTGCAGCATGCGGCAGATCGGGGAGGGGCAGGGAGCAGGAAGCAGAGCAGCAGATCAGGCAAGGAAGGGGACCGGAGTGGCACTTGGAGAGGCTGTGGGGCTCAATTTGCAGCATGCCTGCCAAAAAGGCTGGCCCCCACTGCTATGGGATATCTCACTACAGAGGAAAACCCAGTGAACAGTGACAATATCTGCAGCTCTGTATCTGGCAAAGACTGTAGGTTTCCTGCTCTTAGTTTAGGACTGAGAATTGCCGAGTGATCCGTTCAGAGATCAGCGTAAATTGATGATACTTTGCTGCAGCTAAGCCGTCAGTGGGAAGAAAAACATGATATTGCTTCTGCTTTAGGCAGGGTGTTCCCAAGAGCAGCGACTTAACCCCAGTAACCAAGCTGGACATATCTTGCCAATTATACAACCACGTTTCTGAGGCTGTAGAGAACCACTTTCTTGTCACGGTGACTGGAGCCTCATCTTGGGTGACAAGGAGATGGCGGGACCCCCTCCATCTCGTGAGCGTGCAATTTCATGCTTTTAGTCTCAGTCTCATGCTTTCTATCCAGGTTCTGAAGCAGTCTGGGAACAGTGGGGTGGGGGGCACGCTAATGGTGTCTTGTATAATCTCCTCAAATGTTCTGCTGTTTGTCCCAGCTGCATTGTAAATAGATATGAATCCTATATATATATATATATATCTATATATAAAAAATATATATAATTTTTTACATCTTCTTCATCTCTCTGATCTTCTAGTGTTTTAGGCTTTGTTTTATGCAGTGGGGAGGGGAAAAAAGGAAAACCTTACACTACTGCATTGCTGACTGCCTGTCAGCTGCTCCGATAAGCCTTCACATTGCTGATTGTGGGCGAATATGATAAACAAGGGGAACAGGGGATGAATGTGCATTGACCTGCTTTCCGTACCACCCTTGCTCAGGATTCAGGAAATACCAAGTGCATTTATACAGACAAGAGGAAGCAGTGATCTTTCCAATACTGGGTGAAAAACAGCAAGAACAGTTACTTTACCAAGAAATAAAGGAAACTTGTCTCAAATGTGAACTGAAGTCCTTTTTGTTTGGTGCCACAAAACCAGATCAGTGGGGAAAGATAGAAAAGGGAGCATTGTGTACTTCATGGTGGCTTCCTTCCAGATCACCTCTGCTGAGCCGCAGATGTCAAAGGCCTTCCTTGTTCTGCCGTCTGAAGTATGGAGATGGAGGGAGGCAGCAACCTCCATTGGACAGGAGCAGTAAGTCTGCTTTGGATGCAAAGGTTCTGCCTCTTGTCACAATTTCCTTCTTGACAATGGAACAGATCTCCGGGTTAAACACAAGCATGATTATGTTTGTACTGTATACTCTCTCTGCCCACCTCATGAGCAAGATGGGGTTGGAAACTTTTTCTTGGGGAGAGGAAATTGAATTGCCTTAATGCAGTAAAGGGCATGTGTGTGTGGGTTTTAGCATCCTAGTACTAAATGTTTTGCATTTGTCCAGTCTTTCATCCATGGCCAAGGTGAATAATGCAGCGTTCCCATTCGTTTCCTAGGATGTTGCGAGGTAGCAAAATGATCAACAGGCCGGTCTTTCCACCTGAGCAGCTAATACATAGTAAATGCCTTGTGTACAGTGATAGCTTAGCAGAATCTCCAGTAATGGAGGAGCAGTGGCCCAGATCCACGACGCAGGTGACTTTGCTAGATCTGGGTTTTCACGGTCCTGCTCTCCAGGTTGTGGGGCTGGGGTGTTCACTTAAACACTGGTTTTAACATCACTGCTTATGCTCAGCTGTGCTGGAGCAAGGTATAAAATGGAGAGAATTCAAATTAAACTTGCCTTTAAGTTTGTACGTATGCTGGTTGGCATCCAAGGAGAAATAAAGTACACAATACCAAGTTGCGGGGCATGAAAAGCTTACCTAAAATGGCTGGCAGTCTCCTACCCAGGCTATAAAGAAGCAGCACATGTTTCTAATTGAAATGTTGATGATTGGTGACTGGGTGAGCTAACAGAAAAGACACTGTCGTGCTTTTTTTTTTTTTTTTTAACACAAGGAAGCCTCTTTTTTTTCATTGAAAGCAGCTGTTCGTGGTGGCAACAAAAGCCTGTTGAGCCAAGCTGCTATATTTAAAGGGAGATGCTGTGTCATGGTTTGTGATGGAATATCCATTACAGGCATGTTGGCAATGGCAGGCCATCCCCATCCTGCCCACCCCCCCACCAGAGCCGAGACACTTTTCTTGGATAGGGGCAAGGGAAGGACTTTGAACTTGGAGCATGGTTTGTTGTGAGCAGGGCACAATCAAGGACCTAAAACAATCTGGACTTGCCTGTGTCTCAGTAAGGCTTTCTCAAAGGCAGCAAGAGATGGAGATACCTGAAGGTATGGTCTTGACACTAGCCTTTCTGGTAGCATTTTGCACTAGCAGAATGCATGGAACAGGGGAATGGATGGGACTTGCCATGGAGAGGTACCAGAAGGGCCAGGAACAGTGAAATGGAGAAATGTGATGGCAGGGGGTTGTTTTTTCTTGTGAGCGGCAGAGGGCAGAAGAGGCATTTCAATGTTAGCTGTATCCAGCTGTAAATAAAACCCTGCCTTCAGTTACCCACAGAAATGTTCCCGAAATTATCTGCAGTCTTCCAACCAAACGATTCGTCTCCTTATTTCCAGTATGACCATTAACTGCACTAAAAGAGAATCCTTTTGCTGAGAGTTTTTAATAGCCGACCCCCGACTGGGAATGCATTTTTCTCATTAACCTTTGCAGCCATCCTTCGTCTTGAGTCTGGTTCTTCTTGTGGAGGATTGGAAAAAAAGGAACATGCAGTCCTGAATTCTGTGTGAAACCGGATAACAAAAATAACACCAAGTGTCATTTCCACCTCTTCAGAGGATGCACAGTTTTCTGCAAGGAAGTGTTGAGAGCTGGGTTTTGTTTTTTTGCATAGGGTTTGGTCCGACAGAACATAGCACTGTCTCTGCAGCCCTAGCAGAGCTTGAACTCCAGAGCTTAGCCTAGCGCAGGGCACAGTAGCAGGCTTTGGCATGGAAGGAGCCTGTGTGAGCTAGCTTTTGTAAAGTGCTGGGTGGAGGATGAGATACCGATGCCATATCTCGCAGATCCACAGAAGTTTAGAGCTGGAGATCATTGGGTCCAGCCTCCCTGCTCTGGGCAGGAAAGACTGCTGGGGTCAAATAACCCCAGCAAGGTGTGCGTCCAGTCTCCTTTTTGAAGATCTCCAGGACAGATGCCTGCACCACCTGCACTGGGAGTCTATTCTAGAGTCTGGTCACACAAACCATGAAGTAGTTTTTCCTTGTATATGCAGTCTGAAACCTAGGCGTTTATGACTTGTTCTTGGTTTTCTCCGGGGTGTTTTGGTGAACAGTTGTTCGTCTAGCCCCTGATATATTTGCAAGATGCCAGCAAATCCCCCTGAAGTCTTCTCTTTTCTAGGCTGAACAGTCCCTTATCTGTCAGCCTTTCCTCATATGACTTGCTCTGCAGGCCTCTAATCGTCCGAGTGGCTCTTCTCTGGACTCTCTCAAGCTTCTCCACATTCTCCTTGAAGTGCGGTGCCCAGAACTGGATGCAGTACTCCAGCTATGGCCTCACCAATGCCAAGTAGAGCGGGAGAATAACTTCCTTAAGTTTTGCTTGAGATGCATTGGTTGATGCATGCCAGCGTATTGTTTGCTCTGCTAACTGTAGCATCACACGGGCATCTTTTTCTCTGTTACAGCTGCAGGATCAGGGCCAGCATTTGCAGGCTCTTCCGTCTCCCCTCCGTGTCACCCTTGAGTAGACAGATTGCAGTGCTTCTCGGTCTCTTATTTATGCACGATTGAAATTTGGGCTGTGTGTCTATTAATGAGGAATGGAT
>NW_005842996.1:377769-384489 GCF_000455745.1 Alligator sinensis | reverse complement strand
TGTGTGTTGTTAATAGGGGAAGGGGGGGGGGGGGGGGGGGTATGCCTTTTACACTTGTCCACCAGTGCTAAATCGGTTCAATACAGGATGGTACAGGAACAAAGGCCATCTCACTGGAATTTTGTGGGTTTGAGCATTGTTCCTTTGCCCATTTAATGGACCTTCTGGTCATTGCGGGAGAAACCAGCCTCATGTCTGATCTATCAGGACACATCTGCTGTCTTTCAGCATAGCTTGAGATGGTAGCGAGATCTCTGACTCGCAGTAGCTAAGCTCATCCAGAATTTCCATGGATCGGACTGACAGTGAGTTAGGCCTCCCCTGAGGTTCCTGAGCTGTGGCTTGGAGGAATGCAAGTGTTTGAGACTCAAAGTCCCAGCCAGTCGTGAAGTGCCCTGTGGTTTGACAGCGTTGCTGCTCTGAATCTAACTTTTTTCCCCCCCTTTTTTGAGTGTATTTAATGAAATAACTGTGCTCCTAGACCTTAAATGCTGGAGGTTGCAAGTGAGAGAGGAACAGTGGGGGGAAAAACTCTGGTTATACCCAGGTTTCTCTCTTCCTTTCAGCATTTGCTTTCTGACTCTGGCAAGGTGGACCTATGGGCTGACCCAGTAAATGGCACTTCTTATGCAGTGGAGGTCATGACTGGGAAACAAACCTCCTGCAGCTGCAATGAACCCCCTCAGATTTGCTTGGAAGGCTTAATAACTATTTCCTTCCCCTTGCGAGTGGATCTTATCCCTGAGTCCCAGCACGGCAATTCATTGACATCGTCGCTTGCTGAAGCCAGGCTAACATGACGGGTTTATGGTCCATTTTATGGCAATGCGGGTTTATGCTAATATACCATGGGGGAGGCACCTCTTAACACGGATCGTACTGTGTTAAGATCATTGTTTTGTATTCCTTTGTTTAATGACTATATGCATGTGTTCCTGGGAGCACTGACCCAGTCCCCTGGAAAGTCAAACAACTGGCAGAATTCCTGTTGATTTTAGCTGAAGAGGATCTGAGCATGACCCAAACTGGATGCCAGACAGAGCAACAACATGCTACCAACACTTTCCCCTGCATTAACGACAGAGGCTGGGACAGGGCCATTTCATAGGTGTGTCAAAACACGTGGCCGAGTGGGCCTGGGAAGGAATGCATGCATTTCTCTAATTGGGTGAGGGGAGACTGATGTAATGATTCAGAAATCAGTCAGTTGGTTCCCAAAACAGGGCAGGCGTTCAGGTTTCAGTGCGTTTTGCTCCTGGGCAGGGACATACTGTTCTAGGCGGGTGCCAAGCATGTACTATGCCAGCATTTGTGTGTGTACTTAAGGCTTGATACTAGAAGAAAAATATGTACCAGGGCTTGCCCTGTGTTGCCTGGATGATTGCTATGCTGCTTTTTAAGCTCTCTTTTGCTTGCGATTATGTTGTTGCTTCTGGTGCCAAGAGTTCAGTTCCCAGCAAGGCCAGATTCCTTGTTGCTGAAGAAAAGGCCCTTTTGGGCCGGCATGTCTGTTGATTGTCTGCTCAAAGGAAACGCTTTATCTGATCTATGGAACCAAAGCCTGAAATAGCTTGAATGGAATGTATTGTTCCCTGCCAGGGCTCCAGCCAGTTTCAAGGAGTCATCCATGTGTTAAACTATAAAAAGAGCTTGAGTGGCACAGGAAGAATGGAGCAAATTGGGTGTAACTTTTACATCAGGGCTGGGCTGGGCTGGGTGGGAGAGAGGTGCCCAGGCACTTTGGATCTACGCCCTGGAGAGAAAAAAATATTCTCACGGTGAAAAGATAAGTGGCCAAGCCTAGATCTGCCCTGCAAACTCTTCCTGTGTTAGCCCTGTCGTCAGCTTAGGACTGGAAAAGTTTGCCTGGTTTGTTATAAACCTCAGTGACCCAGGGAATATCTTTAGCTAGAGAAACCCAATAATGTGTACAAGCGCCCCTATAATCCCATCCCTGATTGTAGGAGCCAGGTGTGTGCAGAGGGGAGCTATGACCAGCATAGGTGTGTCAGCAAAACTCCCTAGTGTGAATGTGGTTGCACTAGAAGACTCTGGTTTTACTGGTATGGTTTTGTTTTGCTCAGGGAGTGACTGGAATCAGCCGTCCCAGCAACAGTGCAGTTCAGCTGGTGCAAGCTGTATCTTTTTGTAACCCTGTACTGGCATGGGCTGCTGGTCTGATCCTACCACAAAAGCATTGACCTGGTTTAAAAGAGCAGCCCTAAGGGGTAGTTTGCTTGTCTTGTCCTATGAGGGTTTTAGTGCTTGGAGAAAGGCATGCAGAGTTCAGGTGACAGCACAACCTTTCCCTGAAAAACATCCCGAGTCCTTGTCTGCCCCTGATTGAGGAAGAGGCCGATAAGCAGTGTTCCTCTCTGTGCTTTTTTCCCCTTGTTTCAGTAGTTGGAAGCTATTGGTGGTTTTGCATCTCAATTTTTCCTTGGCAGGGTTTAATCATGTCCCTGGAGCATTTTTGCATCTTGAACCTGGCCTCCCTCTGATCTCATTCCCTTTTTGCCCAGCCTTGATGCGGTTCTACGCGGGCATCTTTGAACATCTGCCTGCCATTGCAGGTAGTATCCCACCTCCACTCCTGCTTGCAGAGCCTTCGGGAAGAGCGAGGGGGTGATTGACCCTGCGCTCTCTTCCTGCTCACTGCAGGCAGGATGGCATCTATGCGTTCTTCCTGAGCTGGGCTGGCAGCATCCAGAATGCACTTTAAGCAGAGCTGTTAAATAGGCTTCTTTGTGCAGGGACTGCCTGATGGGATCAGACCCAAAGGTGTCTGACCGTCAGTGATATTATAGGCCTGAATTTAAATTGTGCTGAGGCCTCCAGGTGAAGTGGAGATCATAGAAAGATTGGGCTGGAGGGAACCTCCGTCATATAGTCCAGCCCTCTGGTCGAGACAGGACTAAAGCCTCCCAGCCCCAGTGTCTGTCCAACCTGCTCTTGAGCATTCCCAGAGATGGAGACTCCACCACCTCTCCAGGTGCCTGTTCCAAAGCTAAGTCAGAAAGTTCCTCATTTCCAACCTCAGTTCTCCCTGATGTACTTTGAGGCCATTGCTCCTAGTCCTGTCCCTTATGCCCACAGAGAAAAGCTCATCTCTATCTTCTCTGTTATCGCCCTTCAGGCATTTGAAGAATGTAATCAAGTCCCCCCTCAGTCTTTTCTTCTCCAGACTAAATAACCTGGGTTCTTTCAGCCTTTCCTCTGGAGTTGTTCCTGGCTGATGGAAATTGGGTCAAAGGGGCTGCATCTGCAACTGGGTTGCACTCACAAGGCACTTTCCCCCTCTTTGCCGTATCAGATTTGCTACCAGCTTATCGCTGGGCTCACTCCATGTTCCTGCTTTCCAAGGACCTGCACTCCTTGGCCCTCTTGCCAGTTCAGGAGTGGAGAGGCTGGTGTTTCACACAGGAATCTTGCCTTTTATTCTATGGTGCGGGGTCTGATCCCACCCTCCCTAAACCTTACTGACACATGATGGGAGTCGTTCCATTGCCCGTGGGTTCTTGCATTTTGGAGCAAGTATCCTGCTTTGTTTCCAGGTCTCATCTTCCAGCTTCCCTTTTTTCTCGTGCCTTAGACCATGTCCCATACAGGGACAGGATGTACTGAAAGTGCAAAGTCCGATTTATTTATTTTATTTTATTTTTTTTTTTACTGGTGTAAGGAAAAGGAAATGATAAATACGTAAGGCAAGAGTCACTTGTGCGTTAATGATACAGGCATGTCAGCACTGACAGCTCAGTACTTAAGCACCTCAGGCTCGTGAAGTTGCTTTCGTAGCTTCCTCGGTGACGTAAGGGCTGTATTAGGCAGGTCAGACTGGCTCCTGTGATTGTTGGTTTGGTTTCTCAGGTGTTGGCCCAGGATTGTAAATGAAAGGTGTGTTACTCAGTGCCCCAGTTCATTCAATAGTGCCCAAACTAGGGGCTCTAGGATTTCTTTCCCCTGACATCTGCAGGGCAGCTGATGGGAAGGGAAACAGCCACATTCCTTGCATTGCCAGGCCGCTAGGCTTTCCATGCTGCCCCTTCATGGTCTTCCTCAGGGAATTCGATGTACCACTAGAATTCCACGGAATAGCTGTGGTGGGAAAGCACATGCAGTTCAGCATCCCAGCCTGGGATCTTGAGATCTGGAACCAGTTTCTGGGTGCATTGACAGCTTGTCCATGTAGATTCCCCCCCTGGAGATGCATCTGTCCTAGAGGCACAAGACAGGGCTTCATCTGTGCCCCAGCTACCCTTGTGCTCCCCCACCTGAGGGCATAGAACAGACCTACCAACACTTCTTCTGGCCCTCCTTATCACTGGGGGCCAGGAGATGAAACCTGCTTGTTCTGCACAGCATGCCACATCCTTGACCTTGTCTAACAGCTCACGTACCAGTTGGTGAACATTAGGGCTGTGCGAAATGGAAGCGTTCTGTTTTGACCAGCGTTTCGACATTTTGACAGAACAGTGTTTCGTTTTCACTTTTGTTTCGAGTCGAAACGTTTTGCTGTTTTGACCCGGTTTCGATGTTTCGCCCATAGGATATAATGGGGAAGGTCAAAACAGGCTATACCTTGTCATTTCTGGCCAGATTTGGATGAAACTTGCAGGAATGGTAGCCCCTTCTGAGGGCATGACGCGTGCCAAGTTTCAAGAAGATAGATGCAGGGGGTTCGGAGAAACTGCACCCCAAAATCTTGAGAGCAAAACTTGTGTCACATGTATGTGTTAAGACACAGCAGGGTCAAAACTGCAGGCTTGCTAGCCCCTGCTGAGGCCACGAAGCCTGACAAGTTTCAAGAAGGTTGGGACTTGCACCCCAAATTCTTGAAAGCAAAGCTCATGTCACGTGTATGTGTTAAGCCACAGTGGGGTCAAAACTGCAGGGGTAGTGGCCCCTGGTGAGGCCACCAAGGCTGCCAAGTTTCAAGGTGATAGATGCAGGGGTTTGGGGGGAACTGCACCTCAAGTTGCGGACAAGCAAAACTCATGACATGGGTGTTTGTGCAACTGTGTCTGTCCTGGGGCATTGAGGGAGGGTCTACTGCAGGCCTGGCTGCTAAGCTACTGTTACCAGTTACCAATTAATCATAATTCACTCGGACCTGCTCAATACACAGTACCTAGCTACTACATAACGAGTTAACGAGCATGGATTAACACCTACAAAACCACAGAATAAGCAGAGGAAATAATCAATACAGACAATCAACTGCCCCAAGACAGAGACAGTCAGTTGCACAAGCACCCATGTCACGAGTTTTGTCTGTCAGCAGCTAGGGGTGCTGGGCCCCAGACACCCCCTGCACTGATCTCCTTGATAGCTGGCAGGCTTCGTGGCCTGAGTAGGGGCCACCACACCTGCAGTTTTCATCCTGCTGTGGCTCAACACACACAGGATCATCTCTGTCATGAGTTTTGCTTGTCAGCAACTTGAGGGGCAGTTCCCCCCAAACCTCTGCACCGATCTTCTTGGAACGTGGCAGGCTTTTTGGCCTCACCAGCAGCTACCACCCCTGCAGTTTTGACCCCACTGTGGCTTAACATACACAACATAAGTTTTGCTTTCAAGAATTTGGGGTGCAGTTCCCCCCAAATCCCTGCACTGATCTTCTTGAAACTTGGCAGGCTTCATGCTCTCAGCAGAAGCTACCACTTCTTGAAGCTTTATCCAAATCAGACAAAAAAACAACGAAGTTATAAATATTTTATTGATTCCCCGTTATACCCTATGGCCAGATCTCCGAAGCGGCTCCGAAGCTTTTCTGAAGCAGTTCGGAAAGCCTAACGAAGCCAGCGCTTCGATCCGGATGTGCTGCTTCAGATGCCAAAATTTCTCCGGATCCGAAGCACAGTCCGAAGCCTTGCACAGGCCTAGCTAGTGGGGCCAACAATATGCTGGAATGCATCAATTGATGTATCTCTGGCAAAACCATTGCAACAAAGTGATTCTCCTGCTCTACTCAGCACTGGTGAGACTGCAGCTGGAGTATTACGTCCAGTTCTGGGCTCCGCACCTTAACAAGGATGTGGTAAAGCTTGAGAGAGTCTAGAGCACTTGTATGATCAGACACTTGCACAGCAAGCCATATGAGGAAAGGCTGAGGGACCTGGGACACAGCCTGAACAAGAGAAGGCTGAGAAGGGACTTGGTAGCAGCTTACCACTGCATCAGAAGCGTGTATCTAGGGCTTGGTGAACAACTGTTCACCAGGGCACCCTTGGGGAAAATGAGGAGTAATGGTCACAAACTCCTGGAAGATTGTTTCAGACTCATTTCAGGCTCAACATTAGGAATAACTACTTCACAACTAGGGTGTCCAGATTGTGACCATTACCTATCTTCTTGAAACTTGGCATGCTTTATGCCTTCAGAAAGGGGCTACCATTTCTGCAAGTTTTATCCAAATCTGGCCAGAAATGACAAAGTTATAGGCTGTTTTGACCTTCCCCATTATAGCCTATTGGCAAAACATTGAAACGGCAAACTGGTTCGACTTGCCTCGTTTTGTTTCGAGGCTGTTTCGACCATATCAGTTTTGTTTTGCTTTTGCTGTTTCAACCTTGAAACAGGTTGAAACAGTGTCAAAACAAAACTGGTGGTGAAATTTTGCACCGCCCTAGTGAACATACTCCCACCAGTACATATGGAGGAGGTAAGTTAGTTCAGACACATCTCAAGGCAGGGGGAGGCTGGAGAGGAATGTCTGCTCTC
>NW_005842996.1:369323-377759 GCF_000455745.1 Alligator sinensis | reverse complement strand
AAGAGCGTCCAGTCCTGACTGCGTGATCCCTTTTTCTCCAGGCAGTTGATTTGCTTACGCCACCCTCAGCTGATGGGTGTGTGCTGGACCTGGTGAATCCACTATTCCCATTAGCGATGGCCTGTTGGGGCTTGTAGAGCCAACAGGCATGCACCTGCAGCCATCCAAATACTTAAAAAACAACAGACGGCAGACACCTGGTACTGTAAAAAGGTTAAAATTTCTGTCCTATGTCAGGCTTTTCCCAGGGTGACAGCACATGGGAGAGGTCCAGACAGCAGACCAGTCCTGCCCATGCCAAGAGAAGACGCTAAGGACCCAATCTCTTTGGCTGTGTGTTGGAGTCATCAGCCAGCTTCAAAAGAAGGATGAAAACTGTGTGGGTTATCTCTCAAAGCATGACTTGTAAAATCAGGACACATTCTCTTGCTTCATAGACAAGTGCCTGGAGGAGCTGAGCACTGTCACAGCTGACTGCCCAGTACAGCCTGGTCTTGTATGAGTTTCCACTGTGTCATGCACAAAGGCCATGAGGAGCTCACCAGGGCTTCAGTCCTCTGGAATCCCTGGGGCAAGACCAGGCAACAATGGAAAACCCCCCATTTCAAGTAGAGCTTCTCAATAGCAAGCGAGATGGAGGCTCCTTCCAGTTGACAACTATTCCGTTTCCTTTGGGACTTCATGTTTCGAGCATATAAGAGGAAGTACCCGTGACGGCAGTCCTTTTTTAGATAATTTCATAATCGGCCACAGACATATCTGCCACAGAAAGGATGATATTGGCCTTGAGCAGAATGCTGAACCCACCACTGAGGAGCATCTGCTGTCTGGTTTGGGTTTTCCCCCAAGCCATGCCTTTGATAGCATCATCTCCAGGGTCTCACATGACCAGCTATGGGTTTGCAGTGTTTTCCCCTTCCCAGCTACATTGGCAACAGCCTTCTGCATTCTTGAGGAGCTCAGGCTGGTATTACCCCAGACCAGTGGACTGGGAGACCCCAAGAAAGGGGTGTCCTCTTCGCTTTCATTCCCATTTGCACCTGAAGCTTCTACCCAAGGTTGCTCAGAGCCAATCCATTAATCTCCCAGCTTTCCTAAACCTCACTCAGCCCCTCCATTACACGTTTGCTCTTCCCCGCTCCTCCCATGACACGCTCCAGTTGGTGAGGGTTCTCCCTCTATTCAGACAGAAGGAGACCATCCCACAGAGCCACATGGTTATGGATCTAATTCTGCTGGAGCACCAGCCACCTCCATTGCTCATTGAGGAATGTTCCTCAACTGCATGTATATGAAACACTTTTCCTTCAGCAAGCATCCAGCTAATAACAGTCCTGGAAGGGCGTTCCCACAGTCCGTCTTCACGCCAGACTCTTGCTTACCACCTCCAAGCAATTAGATAACTGTGTGAGAGTCATCGACCAAGGAACTTATGTGGCCAGCCACTGGAAGGATGGTCACATCTGCTGCCATAACTATGAGTCTCTAGGGGGGGACATGGTCCATGTGGAGTCCGTGACATGCTGTCCTTCCCCAGTGCTGTGGAGTCAGGCTCCTCAAGGCCTTGGTATTGGCAAAGGAACAGCCAGGCCCTTTCCATCTTCATGTGCTGGTGAGGATTGGCAGGGGAGGGCACTAGAGTTCAGCTGTGGCTTTGGTGGACGCTGCTGGTCAAGAGCATCTGATCTCTTGTGCGCGCACAGGATGTGCCAGAAGAAACAGCGTGGACATGTCTCAGAGGGCTGTGGTTACTGCGGGACAAGGACCCACTTTTTCCAGTGACTGCCTGTTGCTACCATGGCTGTTAGCAATAGCAGAAGTGTTTGTGACCAAAGAGCTCAGAGGCAATGGCCTCCATGTTGCCCAACCCTGTGCAGAAAAGGGCTGATGCGGACGCAGCCTCTGTGTGCTACTTACCAAAGCAATGTGGGGCAACTCGGAAGTGTCTAATGCTGGGTATTTTTCCCCCGTTATGGCTACTGGTCACGGAAACAGCTGTCACTGTGCAAACCCCTTGTGAACCAGGATGTACCCTGCTTTGCATTTGTATCTCACAAATGCTGAGGGGGCCTGAATGCAACTGGGGACCCGCTTTCAGTTGGCAATGCCCACACAACCTCTGCCCCACGGCTTGTCAGAGACTTGGCTGGAAACCAGGGACGCGCACACAGGCTAACGTGTGGCAAGTCGAGTTGAGAGGCTGTGAAACAGGCAGGGGCAAACCAGCCCTTGGATGTGTCAGGGCACGGCGGGGGAGTCAGTCAGCCTTGGGATGACTTGCTCTAGGATTCGGCCTCCAGCTTTGCCTCTCTGCACGTGCGTCCGGAGCTTGGGGAGGCACAGAGCAGTGACCCGCTGCGTGTCTGGTCAGGCAGGTCTGCGGCAGCCCCCAAAATAGTACCCAACTCTCTGGTGTCCCAGTGGGTTTGTTAACCACAGTGCTGCAGGCTGCCTCCTGGCTTGAAGCAGGATCGAGTGCCAAGAGCAGCTTTACCTATCGCTGCAGGAGGAGGTTTCTTCTGCAGGTTTCGCCTTCCTCTGAAGCGCTGAAGCGATCATCTGGGCATGTCTCACCTAATCATTTCCCTGGCATTGGCAATGTCCTTGTCTCTCCTGCTCTCATCCAGTGGCATGTTTGTATGGGGCGCTTGTGGCTGCGATGTGGGAATGGTCCCCGTGACCTATGTGCTCAGCAACTCTAGTATTGTCTGGTATCCTCTGTGTCCGTGGGACTTGGGTCTCATCACCTGGCCTTTTCTGAGACCAGAAGCATCTCTTGTAGAGATCAGGCACCTTGCATCCATCCTCCCTCCACAGCTTCCCCCCCTTCCCCCTCCACAAGCTGTGCCAGCATACAACAGCCCCATATGGGAGTTTCAGACAGGAAGTGAAGAACAACTCAGCTGGTGCAGGCATTCCCCGGTGGCAGCTGTGCACCAGATGTCTCCAGGAAGCAGATCTTTAACAGAGTGGGGGGGGGGACCTGGCAGTCAGAAGAGGAGCAGAGATGGGAGGATATAAACAAGAGGACTCTCAAGCCACAAGATGCTGACTTGACACCCTGAGGCTCTGAGGTTTCCCTCCAGGGCCCAGGAAGCAAGCAAGACTATCAGCTTCCTACCTTCCCCATCCTGCTATCACCCACCCTTGTGAAAAACAGGATTCCTCCCAAACCAAGAGCAATGGTGGCTGGTTCCTTTGACCTGTCAATGACTATTGGCGTGGGAGACACCCCCCCTGCCCTCTTTGCAGGAGAGTATGAGGCAGATAGATATTTGCTCTGAGATCTCAGCTGCCTATCTGATTTGCCTCAGAGCTGTTTAGAGAGAAGAGCAGCCAGCATGTTTCAGTTTCAGGTTTGCTCTTTTTCCTGTCTGAAGCTGTGGCTCATTTACTGAAGGGGGGTTACTGAAGTAGGGGGTGATTTATTTTTACCCAGGGCAGGTTGCAGATGGTGCTCCAGCTGGAGCTGGGCAGAGCGAGGCAGGACGCCTGGGTTCTGTGGTGGCCAGGTCTGGGGTGAATGGTTTGGCCTGGCTTGAACTCATTCTGCCTCTTGTATTACAAAGACTCTGCTCCGTCCCCACCCTCCAAAAGCTCCTTATCATCCTCACGTGGAAGGCAAGGCCCAAGAGCCTGCTGGCATCAGGGTCCAAGTCCAGCTCGATTACTGCCAGCTGCAGGTTCCACCTTCATCCGGTTGGCTCACGGACCCTCCTCCTTCATAGCCCTCCCACCAGTCCTGCCTCTGCTTCATTTGGGACTGCAGACACCCAGGGTCTTTGCTCTTGGGCCTTGTCACACTTGAGCTTTGCTGTAGCAGATACTGGCCACCCCCTTGGGTAGGTATGATAAGCTGACTGGCATGGTTACTGGGGAAGATGAGAACAGGACAGTGTACAGCTCACTTGGTTTAGGGAGGGTTTGCTTCCATATATTGCTCTGGGTATGGCCAGCCTTTTGGATGACCACTTATGGATATGCTCAGAGGGACGTGCCCAAGGTCCTGGGGGACGTCATGGCAGAGCGGGGACTTGAACCCAGGCTTGGCCTGCCTCCAGTCCCTACACCAGGTTGTGTGGTTAGACATTGCTGATGCTGATGTGTTTTATTTTTTAAGTGGGGCCAGTGGACCATACGAAAGTAGGGCTAAGAGACCTCACAAGGTCACATCTAGTCTGGCCCCCTGCTCAAAGTAGGATTGTCCCCAACTAAATCATCCCCGCCATGTGTCTGTCCAGCCTGCTCTTGAAGATTTCCAGGGATGGAGACTCCACAGCGTCTCTAGGTGTCTGTTCCAATGCTTGACCACCTTCAAAGTCAGGACGTTCCTACTCTTCTCCAACTTCAGTTTCCCCTGCTGCAGCTTGAGGCTGTTGCTCCTAGTCCTGTCCCCTGTGGCCACGGAAAAAAGCCCATCTCCATTCCCTCTGTCATCACACTCCAGGTACTTGAAGACCACTGTATCAAATCCCCCCATCAGTCTTCTCTTTTTCCAGACTGAATAACCTTAGCTTTTTCAGTCTTTCCTCAACAGTTTTGCTTCCCAGGCCTCTAATCATTTTTGTCCCTCTGCGCTGCACTCTTTGCAATCTGTCCGCAGTGTTGAAGTGCGGGGCCCAAAAGGCAGCTCTGGAGTCTCTACAAGCTGTTCCATGTTGAAGCAAGGGGACTCCTCACTCTTTCTATGCCCAGCCAGACCCAAGACAAAGAAGCATTAGCCCCTCAAAGGTGTGACCTGGTCCCCCCCTCCCTCCTCCTCCTGCAGCCAAGTGTGAAGTTCAAAGCTGACTTGAAAGCATTTCTGAGGCTTCATGCGATCCAGCTGCAACAGCCTGAGACAAATGGTGGGGTGGAGCGTCCCCCCCCCTGCCCTTCTCTGTCACTTAGCTTTCACTAGGCTGCTCTCAGACCAGGATCTCTCCCTGCAGTGGGGGGAGCTGGGGCAGATTGGGCCATGAGCAGCACTTAAGCACTGCCAAGGCTCAGGTTTAGTCCTGCCCCCTCCCCTCCAGACAGGCAGCCAGATCCCTAAGGGATACACTCAGCCTGTAGGGTAGGGGCCTGGTACCGTCGATTGGGTCTGCAGCCCCCCTACATAGATTCATAGATGTTAGGGGCTGGAAGGGACCTTACAAGATCATTGTGTCCAGCCCCATGCTGGAAGCCAGCTGCTAGGAACTGCAGAGGATGGGGTACACCTGAAATCCCCCTTCTTGGCACCATCTTCAGGACTCTCACGCACTCTGGAGTCATGTACAACTTCCTCAGAGGGTTGAGTGGAGCTCACCTAATGGCCTATAAAGTGGAGGGCCTGAGGGGTTCACACTTTTGAGGGGGCCCATGAGGTTCTTGAGGGCCTTGCTTCTCTGCTTAGGGTCAGCCTGATCATCATGGTTGGGATCAGGAAGGAATTTATCCCAAGGTCAGATAGGGGTTTTGCCTTCTTTATAGCAGGGGCCACAGCCCTCTTCCTTAGATCTCTTGACCTGGGCCAAGCGAGAGGGTGTTTGTTGTTTCCAGTGCTGCCTGGTCATTAGGCATAAGGCTCATTCCTCAAGTTTTTTAGAACAGGTTAGATCATTGCTTTTCTAGGGTGGTTTGGACAGTGCTGATCCACTGGCAAATACATCTTAAGCCCCTGCCTAGAGGACAGGATAAGTGATTTCGCTGCTATGCAAGCGGAGATTTGTGTAGCTGAGCATCCAGTTTGTCTGTATCTGTGTGATGTTCCCTGGCTGCAGCCAAAAGTGGGTTAATGCCATCACCCTATGAAGACAGTGATGGCAGATCTGTGAGCAAAATGTATTGCAGCATGTTTCCAGTGTCTGACTTATTCCCCAGCCATGAGGCAAATCTGTAGGACGGATACTTTCTTATACCACCCACCAGACTATGACAATCCAGCTACAATGCAACCTGATCCTTCCCCACTATATGCAGAAATGAAGATTTATACACTTACCCAAGAGGAACTGAGCCACAGCTTCTGAGAAATGACGCAGCCCCAGCATCCATCTGGACTGGCTGCACCCCTGACTCAAACAGCCCCTGAAACTCCAGTGGGGTTGGAAGGAGCTTTCCCCAGGTTGCAGATCTGAAACCCTTTCAATGAGAGTGTTTTTTTCAGGTCGATGAGCTATGCGTAGCTTCTCCTGTGCTTAAAAACCCCCTGCTTTGGCTGGTTGCTTGCAGCAGTCAGGGAGGTCTGTTTTCCCCTTTTGAATGCTACTGATTTTGGCAGGGGGTATTTTTTTATTTCCTCTGAAGCGCTGGGACCCGAGCCGCAGCCAAGGCTTGGGGGTTTTGACTGGGAAGCATTGATGTTCTGGTACTTAAGACAGCTTGGAAGTTCCCGGATCGCAGGTCTTGTTCTTCTACTCAAAGTTAAACCAGTTGTCGTATTTGGGGTGAGGGGTTCTCACCTCCCCGCTCATCAAGTTGGCGAGGCCCATAGGGGATCTGTCTTTCTCTAGAGTCCTCTGAGCTTATGCTACCTTAACCAGCTCTGTCTGCAAGCATTGATATGGCCCTCGTCTGCTCTGCTTTCACCTGTGGCATGGTGCAAGCCTACCCTGTGCCTTATGGCTGTGAGGTTTTAAAGTGAATCATTTTCAGGAGCTTTAAGGTTTTTGCAAATGTGGTGCCTGGAATCTGCCCCTGTGTTCTTCTGCATATGAAAAACCATGCGAGACATCAACTATTTAACTGGGAGCAACGGGCGGCAATAAATCCTCTTAGCCCAATTGTTTACATGGTGGTCCCTTCACAACAGGCTTGTTGGGGCACAGCCTGCCACTAATTGAAATGTTCTGCTGGGATGCACGTAACAAGTAACAGGCCCATCACTCACTGGGCTTCTGAAAGCCCTCAGATAAGGTGACGGAAAGGGCAGAAGAACCGATAGCTGGAAGAGAAGTGAAACTGCTGCTGTGTCTTCCTCATGGCTCCCACTCCCTCCCATCCTGCCTGCTCCTCTGGATACAATTTGCTGCTTAACTTCCTACCCCCAAATTATGTCCCTATCGCTGTGTGCAGGATTCCTCCCAGGCAAGGGCAGCAAGCACCCAGCTCAGAGCTGGTCCATTGGTAGAAAAGGTGGACCAGTAGGTGACATCGGTTGCATCTACATGTTCATTAATGCCCCATAATTAAGTTTAGTACTTGGATAACCAAGCACTAAATCAGTGTGCAGTAACTTGTGTGCACAGTGGCGCCAGCGCACGGCTCTTTATAGTTTCATAGACTGTCGGGCTGGAAGGGATCTTGCAGATCATGGGGTCCAGCCCCCCGGCTCTAGGCAGGAAGACAACTGGGGATAGGTGACCCCAGCGAGGTGACTGTCTAGTCTCCTCTTAAAAACCTCCAGGGTAAGTGACTGCACCACCTCTGGAGGGAGTTTATTCCATAGTCTCGACACCTGGATTGTGAAGGAGTTTTTCCTGGTATTAAGCCAGAAGCAGCCTTCCAGGAGTTTGTATCCATTGGTCCTGGTCTTCCTCAGGGGTGCCCTAGTGAACAGTTGTTCACTGAGCTCCTGATATAGTGGTAAGCCTTTTTAGTGACGACTCCCAGTGGGGGTGGTGCAGGCACCTCCCCTGGAGATGGATAAAAGGAGACTGGACACGCACTTTGCTGGGGTTATTTGCCCCCAGCAGTGTTCCCTGCCCAGAGCAGGGGGGCTAGACCCGAAGAGCTCACGAGGTCCCTTCCAGTCCTAAGCTGTGAATCTAACTGCGCAGTAGCTTAATACTACTGTGTGATAGTGTATGAGCGCAGTTTCTGCCCCGCATGCTACCATACAGCGTTATTACTAATAACCTGCATGTCACTGGGTGCATCTACACGAGACCTAATAACTTATTAGGCGTCATGTACACACCCAGTGACACCCTGCTCTCTGCTCAGTGAATCCCAGAGGTGGGCAGCTGCTAGGGCTTTGCTCCCTGACCTACAATAAATACGAATAATAATAAACCACCGATCTGTGCATGTTTGTGCTGTTCCAGCTGGGTTTTTTCTCCCCCCCCCCCCCCGGGGGAAAAATTTGGGCCTCTGGGTTTTCTGCCCCCCTGTCCTTCCTCTTCCAGCCAGCCGCCTCAATAGGTGGAAGATTCCAGCCTCAACCAGAGGCCAATTCTCTCCCATTACATAATGCGGGGGGAGGGAAACGCAGACGTTTGAAAAGCTGTAGGCCCCGCCCCGCGGGCTGGGCTTTTTCCAGCTCTTTCTGGATCCCTCCCCAGCCCCCCGGGGTCTTCTCTCTTTCACTGGCCCGGCGCCATCAGCGACCAGCCCCCCGCGCTCCCCTCCTCGTGTCCCCCGAAGAAGCCCAAGCTCCATCCCCGCCACCCAGCCACCTCCTAAACCCCGCCCCCTTCCTCCATTCACAAGCTTGTCCCCGGCCCCGCCCCCGGCGCGTGACGTAACCCCGCC
>NW_005842996.1:367438-368729 GCF_000455745.1 Alligator sinensis | reverse complement strand
CTCCACTGGGCGGAAGGGCTCTGCAGGTGGCCCCCTGCCACGGAGGGGTGCTGGGGCGGGGCGCTGCACCCTGGTGGGGTGGGGTCTAAGGGGAGCTGGGGGCGGGGCCTCCACGTGGAGGGGCGGGGTCCACACTTCTGGGGGATTCTGAGGGGCCATGAGGGGGCGTGGTCGATCCTGAGGGGCGGGGCTCTGCCCATCCGTGGAGGGGGTTGCAGAGCCCCTCAGTCCCCCTCCAAGTTGCCCCTGTCCTCGGTGGGGGGCGGGGGATGGGGTGCTGCAAGTCATCCCTGTCCTGGTGCGGTGCAGAGGTGTTGAGGGGGCATGGACTTCAGCCCAGGGGGCGGGGCTCTGCAAGTCACCCCTATCCTGGTGGGGTGTGGAGGGGCAGGGGCTCCTCACCCTGCTATGGTGGGGGCTTGGGTCAAGGGCAGGGCTCTTGCCATGGTGTGGTGGGGTGTGCTGAGGGACACTGAGGGTGCATGGGAATAGGGTGTTTGTGGGGCTATGGGGGTGACCTCTGCTATGGGGGTGTGGCTAGTACCAAGGGGTGGGGCTCTGTTGGCTCTTCCCCTCAGTGCCATGGTGGGCTGCAGTGCTATGTGGGTGGGATGGGGTGCGCTGGATGCCTGGTGCGGGCTGTGGGCTAAGGAAAGTCATGTCCTAGCTTTTCCCATCGGCACAGGGGCGAGGCTTGCCCATGGGGCTGCAAATATGGCTTAATCTGGAGTGCACGGGTGAGCCCTGAGGTTGCCTGGGCCAGGGCAGTGTCTGTCCCATCCCCCCCACCTTTGCACTGCAGGGCCTTGGCTGTAAGCAGCAACTCTGCATTGCAAAAATGAAACTGAACTTTATTCACCTTGTGGGGGTGGGGGAAACCTCTGGGTTACTGATTTACTGCCCCCCCCTTCCTTCCCACATCCTGCTTGGCCCCGGGTGCCAAATAACAGGCTATTCAATCATAAACAGACTTGACCAAAGATCAGCCAGTCATGGATGAGGCCACCTCGTTCCCAAGGCTGGGCAGAGCCGAGCTCATGCATTCCTTTCCCTGAATCACTTTAGTTTCGGCTTATTTTAGCCCCTGACACCAGCTCTGTACTAAGCAGAGCCTTAAATAGTCACAGAAACTTGAAGGCAAAAGATCCTGCCTGTAGATTGGGTTGGACAGGTGTTGGGTCTTGGTTGCTAATAGCCATGTCTTGGGTTTCTGGAGCTCTCTGAAGGGCAGGGTCTACCATTCATTCCTCAGTGTTTTGAACATAATGATGTAAAATGAAACTTCTGGCAG
>NW_005842996.1:356746-367407 GCF_000455745.1 Alligator sinensis | reverse complement strand
GAAAGAGTTATTGCACTAAGCACTCAGTTTCTCAACCATAGCCTTCATTTCATGATTCTTTTGCTTAAGTGACACCGTGGTAACCACCAGCCTGTAAAGGCCTTTGAAGTGATGCTTTTGAACAGTGCTATTCCTAGGATAGGAGTATCCTTGCCCCTCTAGAGCAGTGCTACTTCTGGGATAGGAGTATTCTTGCTTCTATACTCCACCACAGAGCATGTGAAGGTAGCATTTAAACCTGAAGGGTGATTATAGCGAGGACAATTAGAGAGGGTTTATAGAATTATGGATTCCATAAAATCTTAGAGAGCGATTAGAGGACGGAGATGGATTTTTTCTTTCGTTTTGCTTGAGCAATGGCCTCAAGCTGCAGCAGGGGAAATTGAGGTTGGAGATGAGGAGCTTTCTGCTGATGGGGGTCAGCCAGCTGGGACAGGCTTTCTTAGGGAGGTTGTGGCATCTCCATCATTGGAAATACTCCTGAGCAGGTTGGACAGACACTTGGCTGGGGTGGCTGGGAAGATCCTGCCTTGCACAGGGGTCTGAACTAAACCCTATGCAGTGCCTTCTAACCCTGCTTCCATGTGATCTTTGGTTTAAAAGGAAATGGAAAGAAATTTGATCTCCTTGAAAAGAACCCTCAGCTCTTCTAACATTCAGGGTCTCTTAACCATTCAAGTATTCAGACTTTCCATAGGGTACTTGACTGTCAGACTGAAGCATAAAAAGGCTTTAATTGGGCTTCGTTCCATGGGAACAGAATTAGACGATAGATATGCGGCTGGCTTTAATCCAGTTGTATAATCTTGCCCGAGTTCTGGGTATGTTGCTGGAATAAGCAATGATTCAGGGCAACGAAACAGTTTCGAGCACTTGCTAAACTCCGTTGTGGTTGTTAAGAAGAGAAGCTGGTTTGAGGAAGCATTCTGCCAACTTGAATAATAACAAGAAAGGTTTCGGTTTCTGAAATGCATGTCTTGTGCTTATTCATGAGGGGTTCCTGTAGGTCAAAATGGTTAGCAGTTATCCTAATAACAGAGATGCCTCTGTTTCACAGCAAGCCAGAGTCTTAATTCTCCTTATGTAAAAAGTTCACATTTTTCAAGTAAGGAAGCAGTCATGATGCTCTTTCTTCCTTATTTTAAATCTGGTGGAACTTTAAATTCTCCACACAAGGCTTTTTGCAAGACTGACAGGCTACATCTGACTGCTCCAGACTTTATTGCAAATCTGTAAGTGTGTGCAGCACTCGGTCCCTTCTTGGAAATAATTTCATGACAGTGACCTAAATGGTTCTGTTAATTGTCCATTAAAGCCTCTGGGCTGAACTCTTGCCTATGCAGATGGTGACTGCCCTGTGTTCTTGCGTCTTTTGGCAGAGGGGGGTTTGCTTCTCTAATCAGCCTGACAATGTCCTTGGGAAACCAGCTAATGTTTGGCTGCAAATATTCTGCAAGGACCAGGTTGTGTGGGGCTCAGGAGCGTGGTGCTTGTGTAGTTCCAGTATGTGCTTGTTTCTGACGCTGGTCTTTTCCTCAGGGATGCTCCGGAAGCTAGAAATCAGGAATGAGGAGGATCTGCAGTCCGTATCAGCAGTTGCAACCCACATGTTCAGTGATGGGGTAACAAACTGGGGGAGAGTGGTGACACTCATCTCTTTTGGTGCCTTTGTTGCAAAGCACCTGAAAAGCATAAACCAGGAGAACTGCATCAACACGTTAGCAGGGATCATCACAGATTTGCTTGTGACAGACAAACGAGACTGGCTAGTCAGCCAACGAGGCTGGGTAAGTGAGTTGCCGCAGGTACTGAGTGTGCTTAATGATTGTGCTGTCCCTCAGCCTGGTAATATTGTCCTATCCCCACCAAACTCTGTGATGCCTAGGTGTGTACAGAGGCTGAGTTCCCATGCTGATTAAATCCCTGGCTGATGCAGTGCAGGCAGGCTGCACGTTTATGGCCCTGTCCAAATGATACAGGGCCCTGTGATGTTGGCTGCATGTTGAGCACTCTTCTCCCATTAATTCAAGAGCACTTAGGAAAAGCAAGTGGATGTATCCCCCCAGTTTTAGCTGGAGAGCAAGGAGGTTGAATTCACTTGCTTTGAGCTTCTGGGTTCAGGTCCCAATTCCAAACCACTTCCCTTCATCTGTTACAGTGCCGCTCCTTGTTTCTTTCACTGATGTAAGCCTCCCTCTACAAGGTTACTTTGTAATCAGTGTTGTGCTGGTGTGGGAACAGTAGTCATTCCCGAAGGCAAATGGATTGTGAGCCCCGGAGAAAAGTCTGGGTTGGCTGGTGGTGAAACTAATGCTTCAATTCTTTCTTCTAGGAGGGATTTGTTGAATTCTTCCATGTAGAGGATCTAGAAGGTAGCATCAGAAATGTTCTGATGGCCTTTGCAGGCGTGGCTGGACTGGGAGCAAGCTTGGCGTATATGATACGGTGAGCCCCGGAACATGGGGTCAGTGACTGAATTCCAAGCGAGCTAGTACTTGAGACTGGAGCTAGACACCTGCACGCTTTCAACTGTGGAGTATTTACGAATATGTTCTTGAGGGATCACATCTGGGAATCCCATTGGTCCTCTTGCATACAGGAAGGTTGTCATCCAATCAGAGTGAGGATACCAACAAGGATTTTCTTTTGCTAACGGGAGCAGAAAATGGAGGGATAAAAAAACAAGGACAGTATTCCACATCTTCCAAGGCAGAATCACAACTGAAAGCATAAGAGGACTAGAAATAGACTCTTTTTTTTTTTTTTTAAATCCCTAGTGGAATGGTTCCCCTGAGCAAGTCTATGTGCACCAGGAGTTTGTTTTGGTTTTCTTTTGTTTTTTGTCTTGGACTTCTTGAGTTTGTTAGATTTGGAATGATGGCCATGTGTGGAATGGGTTTCATTTTAATTTAGCACAGTCCTGACTGTAGGCTACTGGGGAATAAATAGGGCCTTAGCATTCATTAGGTCTGGAACGACCAGCTTTCTTGTTAAACTAGAAGCATTTGGATGCCAATCACCACATACATTCCATGAGCAATAGAAGGGTTCAGTTGCCTTGAAAGCCAAAAGCCCTGACCTCCTTGCTGTAGCTACTTTACTATTGATAGCCTGTTAAAAGGCCTCAGCCTATTGTATGTTAGCTCTCTAGGCAGTAACAATTGCCCCCTCAGATCACAAAAACATCTGAGGCTAAAGATGAGGTGGGGAGTGCATTTGTAAGTATGTAAAAACTTGTGGGTGGGGAGGCTGTACAGAAAGAACCGTGTAAATGTCTATGAAACTGTAGCATATGTACATTTTTACAAAGATTTATCTCTTTTTGATAAAGGTGTAATGAGGACTTTTGAATATGGCTCCAGAATTGTGACCACTTCACAGACATTGTAGCATTTTTCTATAACCAAACCTTCTCTCTTGACTTGCCTTCCAGAAGCTCTCTTCCTTGTGGCCTGGTGACAATACTACTTCCTTGGTATAAAGATCAGGAACCCAGTTGGTTCTCTGTGTCCTGTCACCTTTTCTGGCAACCGTTTAAGATTCTAATTTTATTTTTTATCTAGTTCAGGTTCAGTTGGGGGTGCCCGTCTTAGCAACAGCTGACGGCAGTTGTTTCCTTTTCCTTCTGCATTTATTTTTTAACTATTTCTTAAAGACCCAACTTGAAGGTGAACTACTTGAATGTAACAATCTCTGCAACAATAAAAACAGCTGAATCGGATTGAATCTTTGATCAATACTATGCATCCCTTAACCTGACAGTCTAAATTCAGTCCTTCAGCAGGTTAAACTTCAGGCTGGACATGGTTGGCAGGGTGATTGGATGTTGAGTTTTAGAGCTCTGTTCAGCAGCTGGCTTGTTACCTGTTCTGTAGAGCCGCTTCACTCGAATTTGGTCGGAGTGAGGTTTGAATGCGGTGAGGATTAACCTGCCTAGTGCTGGAAGCTAATGTAAAACTAAATTGAGACTAAACATGGTGCTAACATGAGGCTTGCTTATTTACTCAAGTGAGCATCCTGGGTTTGTCAATAAATGATGTTTTTCTGTTCCGTTATGCGGTAGCAACTTTTTTGTTGTACTTCCTTTACATAGAAGCTAAGGCAACTCTGCTGAGTTATAATCCCAAAGCTATTCCACTCAGCCTTGGACCTTTCCCCAGGAAGGTGTGACAACCCACCAGTTTATGCTGTGATCCTCCTTTGTCTCCTTGCTTCCAGCTGTCCCTAAACTTTCTGCAAAGGGTCTTCACTACAATGGGGATCTGAGAATGCCTGTGCTTGTGTTCGTGACCCCCAAGTATGCTGCAGGCCTGTGCCCCCAGCTACCAGCTTGCTTTGAGAGTTAAATGAATCCAAGAGACCACAGTTCTGAGGAGGAGGGGGTTGAATCCTCGCTTTAGGTAGTGGAAGCTGCTCTTCAGCCCTTGCAGGCAAGGCGTGCAGCACAGACATCACACAGGGCTGCAGGAAGGCGTTCCCGGTTGCAGCGGGTGGCTGAGCCCTGCTTAGCCACAAAGGGAGCGGCTGGTTTAGAGCCTGAATGCACCATGGCTGCAACTCTTATCTAGTTTTCTTATTTGAAGGGTGTCAGTTTTTTTCCATCAGCATTTCCTGCCCTGCTTGAATGTCAGGCTAAATTGTGTACAAAGTAAATATGTTCCCCACCTCCTCCAGGAAATGTGCTTGCTCTATTAGATCCTAGCTCCTCTGCCACTTGGGCTGGTTGGTATGCTTTCCTGTGCACAGTCTCCTACGAAAATAAACCACATAAGCATATGACGTTTGGCCTCTATATTTAAACAGCCCCTAGCCAGGGGCTTCTATTAATTGCACAGTAGAGCAGCCAAGTTGCAAGATAATCTTAAGCTCTTGGCTGGAGGGAAAGGATCCTTTTTATTTCCAAATCAAGGAGACCTCAAACCATGACATGAATTTATCCTAAAGCACAGACCCCTTCCCCCTCCCCCTCTTCACTGCAGACTTTCCTGTGGAAGTGGATGCCGATAGAAGAATGCCTGGGTTCTGAGACAGCAGCTTGATAACACTGCCACGTGACCCTTTGAGGCTCTTCTCTAAAACTGGGTAAGTGCTAGAGTCTTGGCAGCCTTTGACTTCAAGCAATGATTCTCAACCTTCTTAGACCCAAGAAGCCCCTTCTTAGACTCCAGGGCCCCCTTGGAAAACACCATCTCACACCTTTCACCCTCAGACCTTTCACTCCTCTTTCAGACTACCAGAAAGTACCAGAGCAGCCCTTATGTTGCAAAGTGCTCAGAAAAGCCACAGCAGAGCAGGATGTTTTTAACACTACATGAAATCTTTGGGTTTATCTTGTGAATCACTGTTGCATGCCTAATGGTGCGGCCATTGTGTGGCAAGCACCCTTGCAAGGGTCTTAAAGCACCTGGTTGAGAATTGCTGACCTCCCAGCTTGCGTAGAGTGGGGGCAAGGACATAGTGGGTGTCCAGTGCCTTTAGGTCATGCTCTGTCCTTCACTGCACCGCTCTGAATGCACATACAGGTCCAGCTGTCACTGAATCAGGTGGATAGGCCCAAGATGTCTGTCCTCTGTGACATGGCCAACCACTCCTGCATGCAGAAACCCAGTGGCCTGGGTGTGGGGGTTTGTTTTTTTTTTTTTTTTTTCCATCTGTTTTTAAGGCTGCTACTACTTGCACTCCTCTGACAGCCCAGCACACTCATGCAAAGTTGGGACTTTGCTATGGAAACATGCAAATTTGAAGCTTGCATAGCAATTTATTTTTTTTGCATAACAAACCCCTTTGCAGCACTGGGCTGTTCCGTTTCTAGGTAATGGGTGTCAAGTGGGTCAGACCTGTTTTTGCTTCCTGATAACATGCTGCTGCTAAGGCTCCAATACAAAACACTGCAACTTTGGTAAAGGGGGGGTGGAAACTTCCTGTCTGTCTTTAAAGGGCCTCAGCAAACAGCAGACTCAAAAGATCAAGTCTATCCTTTATTGTTTTATTTTTCCCTTTGAAGTGTTAGTTAATAAAACCTTATTTTATTATCCAGGCTTTAGCCTTAGCTTTCTTCTTGCTTCTGATTCAAGTGTTTGGGTTCACTTTATTCCCTTGCCCTGCTTTTCTAAATGGTGCTCTAGAAATGTCTACACTAAGGGTGGCCAGCCCATGGCATGGGCAGCCTCAGTGTGCAGCAGGGAGCAGAAAGCATATTGGGGCAGGGAAGGAGCAGAAAGCATAGCTGCAGATCAGGTGGTAAGCACAGGGCAGGGAGCAGAAAGCAGAGTGGTAAATCAGCTGGGGAGCAGTGGCAGATCGTGGGAAGTGTGATATGGAACAGGAAGAATGGAAGATCAGACAGAGCAGAAAGCAGAGCAGCAGATTGGATGGGGAGCACAGGTCGGAGTAAAAAGCCGCAGGTTGGGCAGCAAGCAAAGGGCATGGAGCAGAAAGCAGGGCTGTAGATCAGGTGGGGAGCTGAAAGAAGAGTTGCACATCTGGTAGGTAGAGTGACAGCAGAGCAGATAATCAGGGGAGCAGAAAGTGAATAAGGCAGCAAGCATAGGACAGCAGGGAGCAGAGCAGATGAGGAACAGAAAGCAGATCGGATGGGGAGTGCAGGTCAGGGAGCAGAAAGCAGTGGCAGATTCAGGGGGAGCAGAAGGCAGAGAAGCAGATCTGGTGGGGGTTGTAGGGCAGGCAGCTCCCCTTCTGGGGCAGGTTCTCTGCAGTGCCAGATGGCTTGCTGGCAAAGGATGTTTTAGTGTTTTCCTGACACGGAAGTGTAATATTTACTTGTACTTTGAATCCTCCACGATGAAAAGCGGCCAGCAGATAAGGGCAGTAGCAAAGGCCACCTGTGAAAGCCTCCTTTACGTGTTGTCTCCCCTAACCACACCCTCCCGGGTCCAAGATTCCCCAGATCCTGCTGATCCCAGCTACCTTTTCAGTTTGGGGATGTAACCCAGCCAAAAATGCTACAGCTCAGTTTGTCAGTTCTGCTTATGGGATTTGGATGTGGGTGGGGCATCCAAACCCACACAGCCACTTTGGAACTCTCCACTGAGCTCTGGACTCCTGAATCTCCTAGAGCTACTGAGGGAATGCAGTGTGACAGCTGGGACATCAAACCAGGCTGGTTCTCCCCGACCCCGTTGCTGGTTGACCTTTCTCCATCCTGCACTTAATTGCTGGAGGAATTTTCTGTGATTATTTTTTTTTTTTAGGCCTTTGGGGCCTACTTGTTCGCTCAGTACAGATCCCTTGAAACCCAGCTTTGCCCCTCGAGTCCTTCTCCGTGCCCTCTTGTGGCTAGTCTGGGCCAGAAGGGCACTTGCCTTGCATCTTTGCCCAGCTCCAGTGGGTTTCCTGAATGGCTCGGGGCCTGCCAGCTAGTAAATATGTCAAGATTTAAGCAAGGCAGGAGCCTAGATGGGAAAGTTCAAGTTCTTGCAAGCTGCTGTGGCTAGAAACGCACTGCAGAAGCAAGGATCCTTGTATATGGGGCTTATTTATAACCCAGCTGGGCTTTTGTCTCGCAGGGCTTTGGTGGTACTGACCTAAGGTTCACCACGGGGGGGGGGGGGGGTTTTTCCGCAACAGGTGCCGCGCGGGGGGCCGCGGGGGGGGGGGGGGGGGAAATTTTCCAGCAAACGAGTTTTTAAGGTTCAAGCGCCTAGCGACAGCGTTCAGTGCTTGATGTAATAGTTTCCATGGTTCCAGACTGAAACCATAACCAGGCGGCTGCCATGGCCAGCTCTGCTCTGGCTCCCATGTAATGTCTCACCCGTTGGCTCTGTTTGCAAAAAGTTATGCTGTGCAAAAGCCCAGCGTGGCACCCATCGTGGACCTGTTCCACATGGCTGCCTCCTGTGTTCCTGCTCTCTGTTGATGGAAGGGCAGGCAATTTCCTAACCATCCCATCAATAGCAGTGCTTAAATCATGCTTCAAATTCTTGGGTGTTGTGCAACTGTTGTGCAAACCTCGCTGGGAGGGCATGATTCTGCTCTTGACAGGCACAAGGGGCTAACGTGATCAAGAGTCAGGCTGCCACTTCCATGGGAACCAAACACGGAAACAACCTAATCCAGCTCCTTCTGACCCACGGCAGATAAAGGATTGGCCCGTGAAATCTATTCGATCTCCCAAGCAATGAGGCTTCCATCACTCACCGAGAGATTAGGCTTTAATTATTAATCTTTCTCTCTTAGCTGCAGTGATGGCTGTGTTGGGCCAGTTGGTTGTAGGTATTTAGGTGCTTGGCTTCCATTAATTTCAGTGGGAAGAGGGTTCTTAGAAACCCAGACCATCACCATCGTATTTCAATGCATCCTACATAGGGCAGTATTATCATCCCCAGGCAAGAGGTGAGGGTGTGAGAGAGAGTGACTCAAGTCACACAGACCTGGATTTTCCTTGGTCTCAAACCTACCTTCACTTCCATATGGGAAAACATGCACCCTAGAGCAGTGCAGGTGTGCGGGTTTTTTGTTTTGTTTTTGTCTAGCTTTAACAGCCTGGGTTCTCCATCCCTCTCTGCCCCCTGCACCTGAACACCTAGCACCCATAGACCCTCCCAAGGGTAGACCTGATGCAAAAGCCTCCATGGCATTAGCCTGGAGCCTGCTGGTTAGGCCACTCAATGCCATTTGAGCAGAGGAAAGCAGTGAGCACTTGTGCAGAGAGCTCTGAGCCCATGCCTCAGCTCTGACCCTGCTGTGGTGCCTCTTCTCCAGGGACATCTGCCCCCCTTGCTGTTGCCTGCCCGACGGCTCCAGCCTGCGCATTCCCCCTCCCTTTGACTGCTGGCATTTGAGAGGCACGTTCTTCGAAAGCCCCTTTGCTCTGTTCTGCCAGCCAGCAGGTGCGGGTGTCACAATGATCCCCAGCACATTGGCTGGGAATCCTCCCCCCACCCTTTTTTCTTGGAAGTCTGGGCAGGGAGATCAGGGATTGAAGAGGCACTGGCAGTGACCACCCCCAACCCTCATGGGCTCCAGGCAAAGAGACGCTGTCCAGCCCCAGGGAGCTGAGCTTTTCTTATAACCCCGGAGCACTGGGCACAGCCGGCTCAGACAGGATCTGGGGGAGTTTCTGGACCTCTTTTAACTCCCTGTCCTGAAAGCAAACATCCCAAGGCTTCCCAGATGGTAACAGCATTGCTGTGGGGTGAGATCATCATCGCTGTGGTTGTTCCTGTAATGAGAGAGACACCCAGGGCTTGGCAAAAAAAAACAGGATCCTTCCTGCAGAAAGGGAGGAGGAAGCAGGGATGTTTATTCTGCCACCTGTCGGCTTTGGTTCCGGGCCAGCTGTGGTGGGGGATGTGGCCTAGGGGCCTTGGGCAAAGCACACACTGCTGTGCCTGGGCCTGGCCTCCCAGGGACTGTAGGTGTGAGAGCGGATGTGAGACTGACCCTGCTTGCTCCATGATTCCGCTGTTATTCAGCGGGAGAGGGGGCCAGAGCCAGAGGTGTGCCCACAGACAAAGTGCTGGTGCCTACCAGGCTTCCACTCGGAGTGGCCCAATGTGACAGTGATTCACGTGATGCCTTCCTCGGGTCACTTATAACCACATCCCAGGGTCCCTTCCTCTCTCTGGCCTGGCATGTTAGCTGAGTTGGTTTATTCCCCAGGGAGAGTCCTGACCCAGATCCCCGCCCAGCGCAGGGACTATGGTCCATTGTATGTGCAGCACCTAGTACAGGGACCACTGTCTGTAGCATGTACAGCACTTGGTGCAGGGACTGTGGTCCATTATGTGTACGGTGCCTGGCACGGGGACTGTGGTACATGGTGTGTATATAGCACCTGGTGCAGGGACCATAGTCCACTGTAGGCACAATACCTGGCACAGAGGCCATGGTCTGTCGTATGTATGGTGCCTGGCACAGGGGCTTTGTTTTGTTGGGTGTACAGCACCTGGTGCAGCAACCATGATCCATTGTGTGTGTGTGCAGCACCTGGTGTGGGGACTGTGGTCCATTGCATGTATAGCACCTGGTGTGGGGACTGTGGTCCATTGTATGTACAGTGCCTGGTGGGGGGACCATTGTCCATTGTATGTTCAGTGCCTGGCACAGATGGTGGTTCATTTGTATGTTCAACACCTGGTACAGGGACCATGGTCTGCTGTACATACAGTGCTTGGCACCTGATCCCTAGATGTGCCTTTGTTAGCAAACAGGCTCTCTCTAGGGCCATGCTCCAGCACTGGACATCTTCATTTCCCTTGTAACCCCTAGCAAAGCCACAGCCCTGGCCTCTGGTGTCAGCACTACTGAGAAATGGGGAGGAAGGGCGGGAGGCGTGCGGCGGTTGGGGGCTTGTGGCGGTTTCTTGGAATTGCTGCATCAGCCAGTGCTGATAGAGGCCCCCCTGTGCTTATCAGCACTTCTACACTGGGGGGGAGGTGGGGGCCAGGGCTTCCCAAAGCTGTTTAACTCAGATTAAAGATGCATAGAGCCTTGTACAGCGTCCAATCCCTGCTCTACAGGTAGGAAAACTGAGGCAGGAAGCTCTGGGAATGACATGGCCACCTAAGGGAGCTGGTGCTCTGGGCCTTCAGAGCCTGGCAGCTGCACAAAAGGAGGAGGAAAATGCACCCAGATAAAAGGGTGCTGGGAAAGGCAGGGCACGGACAACAAAGCAGCGTCTCGGCCGCAGCCCAGCTGGG
>NW_005842996.1:351729-356715 GCF_000455745.1 Alligator sinensis | reverse complement strand
AGCCACCAGCCCTGGCCGCCCAAGGACCGCGTGCACCCATGTGGCTCCGATAGCCTGTAGCCCCTAGCTCCAGCGTGACGAGGGCATAAGGGTCCCTCTGGTCCCTTGCACCCACCTCTGCCCCAGCTGACGCAGCTGGCCGGGGGCAGCTTTCGACATCTCAGCCACAGGATCAGCCTGGCAACCCCACGCATGGATCACGCGGCTTGGGAGCAGCAGGGCCTGCGTGGTTGTACATGCGCGAGATGTGGCCTAGAGATACAGCTGCCCACACATCTGACGCCTCCCATGCACGCAACCCACCCCGGGATAGGAAGCCCCCCCTGTACACGCATGCATGCACACAGGTGTGGTGGAGGTGAGAAGCATTTGGTCTTCTAGGGCCCCCAGTTCTCAGCACGGATGCTGGCTGTGCCAAGAGGCCTCACCTGTGTTGGCAGCCCTCCCTGCTGTGGGGTGAGGCCTGGCTGCTCCCTGCCTGGGCATCCCCATGTGTGTCTGCACCAGGAGCTTCCTCTGGATAACTCCAGCGTCGCATTCATGCTGGCAGGTTAAAGCCGGTGGATGTCACCAGATGCAGCCGATACTGGAGAAGGCTTGGGTCCACCCCGAGGCCATGACACTTTCTGCACCAGGCGCTGTGTATACAGTGGACCACAGTCTGCGTGCCAGGTGCTGTATGTACCATGGAAGATAAGGAGGGGCTTTCCCCCCCTGGCAGTGGCCCACACATGGGACTTTCAGCCCCAGGTAGATCTCACTAGGCTCCAACTCCCTGTGACTCTAGTTCTGGGAGCCCTGACATGGGGCTGCGGGCTGCCTCTCTGGGACCGGATGGGCCCATTGGGGACACTGAGGTCTCTTCAGAGGATACCCTGAGGACATGATTTGTTGGTGCTTGGCTGTGTGTGAGGGATCTGGGCTCACGGGGATCTCTTTAGCGTGTTGGTGGCTCTCGCTGGGTGCGTGAGCGTGTTCCTGGCATGAGATGAGCGCTGGGGGATACTCTTGGCATTGAAGGCATGTCCTGGCACCCTGTGTGCCTGTGGCATCAGCTGCCTCTCTCGGGGTGCCGTGCCTCAGGGTGTCAGCGGTATCAGATGAGTATTTGGGGGCTCTTGTGTAGCGTGGGGTATTTGTGGGATTGGAGCAGCCTCCTGGGAGACCGTTGTGTGCCCAGGGGGACCCGCAGCAGTCAGGCCCTGCTGTGTTTTTGTCTCCGTGCCCTATGAGTCAGTCTCCCCACTGGCCCAGAGGGTGGGGGAGATGGGGGCAGGGGGCAGAGTTGGCCTTTAGGCTGGGTGACTAAGCTGGGCTGCGCGGGTGACATGACTTTCCAGCACAGGCTGCAGTTTGTAGCCATGTGGGAGGGGAGGTCTCACAGGAAACCTGTGACCCCTGCGGGGCTTTTTGCCAGGCTGATTTGTGTGCGATTTGGTTTCCCCGTTTCTGTGGCAGCGAGGGAGGTGCAGCTGAGAGCAGGGAAGCCCCGGCGCCCCGCCCAACCACAGGGACCATGCTCCCCACCCCGCCCATCCACACCCAGCTCCTGCTACGAGGTTGCACCCAAGAGCCTAGCCCTCAAGTGCCAGGTGCTGCCCAAACCCTCGAGCATGAAGCATGCCCCGTTCACAGTCCAGTTGAAACAGTGGCTAGGAAGAGAAACTGAGGCATGTGAGGTGGCAGAGCCAGGCATGGAAGCCAGGCATCCCGAGACCCTCAGCCAGGGGCTCTCTCCACCTGTTGCTGGCACTTGGAGACCCAACCTAGCTGCCAGCACATCTATTAGTCCTATTATAAAGATGGGAAAACTGAGGCATGAGCGGCCACCCTGTGCTCAGTGGTGGCACCTGCCACCCCGGTCTGCTACATGTGTCAGGGTGTTTTTAAGTCTCCCTGAGAGGCACTGTGTGTTGTCTGAGGATGGGGACTGGGCTGTGCCAATGCTCCTGCTGGGATCAAAGCCGGATGGTCTTGGCTTGAGGGTCTTGCTCCTGCACTCAGGGTCAGGCTCATGCCATATTTGGGGTCAGAAAGGGATTTTTACCCCCTGGTTAGATCAGTATGGTCACTGCCTGCTGCGGGCTTCCTGCATTATCTCCCCCAAGCAGCCATTGCCAGGTGTCCTCGGGGCTGGGTCCCTGCTCAGCGCCAGCTGTACTGCCCTCGGACCGAGAACCCCTGTGCTCATTTCGTATCAGGCTGGGCCCACAGAGCTCAGCTCCCCTCTCTGCAGCTCTCAGGATGCCAGGGGAGAAATGCAGCTGACTTTGGGGTGGCATGTGCAGGGCATCCCCAGGGCTCCTGCTACCATGCAGCTTCCTCTTCTGCAGTGTTGGGCAGTTTTCCTTCCCAGATCTGTTTTTCTACCCTCGCCTTAGCAGGGCCCTGTCTCCCACACAGCCTGGGGTCAATGCAGCAATGGGGCTTGATAGCCCAAGAGACCCCTTCCCAGCCCTGTCCTGGAAGAGACCCCTCCACCCTTCTGCTTGCAAAGCCCAGCTGGAAATCCTCTCTCCCCAGCATGCCTAGCTTAGAAAAGGCCTTGAATCCACCAGGACGGGGATATCCCAAGCTCTTGGTTCCCCCCAGACCTAGCGGCTCAGCTACTCTGGCTGGATCTCAGTCTGACGGGTGCTGTGGGCAGCACAAGGGAGGGCTTCATGGACTGATGATTTTACTCTGGGTATTTCCCAGGCTTCTGGGCTGTGCTGGTTGAACACCCCCCTCTCCCCCCATGTATCAGGGGGTTTTTAAGTCTCCCTCAGAGGCACTGGGTGTTGCCTGGGGATGAGCATAGGGCTGTGCCAATGCTCCTGCTGGCACTAAAGCTGGGGGCTCCTGGCTAGAGGGTCTTTCCCTTCTGCTCAGGGTCAGACTGATGCTGCATTGGGGTTAGGGAGGGATTGTATTTGTCCCCTGGTCAGATCAGTATGGACTGGAGGGGTTGTAGCAGGGCCATAGCCTCTGTTTCATGTATTAACAACCTTTCACAACACAGGATGTCGGCGGCTGTGGTTCCCCTGCTTTCCCTGCGGCAGGCTTTGGTGTGATGGCTGTGTAGTTTCGGGGTTGACGGCCATCTGGTGCAGGGGTGAGATGATGGGTTTGTCTGGGATGGTTTGGATGGGGTTGGACTAGATGTGACATCACTGCAATGTCAGCCTGGCCCCATTGCCCCGTGCCGCTGGGCTTGTGCCAACCCGGCACTGCTGCAAGCATTTGTGTCCTTGCACAAGGCGGAAGGGAATCAGTGCCCTGAGCAGGCCTCCATGGGGGGCTGGAGTGTGCAGACCCCCAGTGAGCATCGCCCCACAGTTGCTGCCCCCCCTAACCGCGAGCCGTGGCCCCCACACTGGGCCAGGCCGTGGTGTCGGCTGCCTGCTGGCTCCTTCGTGCTGCTGCCGGTTCCTCTTTCAGTTCCTTTCACCTGCTCCGTCAGCCACCCCCGGACTCTGCAGGAGGCTGGTTGCACAGCTCAGCTGAATGCACAGGCCCTGCTTTCAACCCCCAATGGAGGCTTGCTGCTGACTGAGCAGCTTCCCCACAAGGCATGGGGGAACCAGCTGGGTTTCCAGGATGGCACGAAGGCAGGGCATCCTCCCCGGGAGCCAGGGCCGGTCCAACCATTAGGCGAACTAGGTGGTCGCCTAGGGCACCAAAATTTGGGGGGTGCCAAATTACATGCAGAACAAAATAACAGGAACATCATTCTAAATAACAGCCCTGCCTGGCTATGGCTGCACCTTGGTCCAAGACTTTTGGTTTAGGAAGGGGAGAAAGACCTTGGAAAAGATCTCAGGAAAGATCACTAGAATCGCGACTCCTACCTTTCCGATTCTCAAGCAGACTTATGACAAGAGCATACTGCTGCCAACATCATCCTAAAAGATGTGAACCCCTTCTCCTATATCATCTTACAGCTCCTGACACTGATTTCTTACACCTTCCTCCTCCCTTCCAACCACCCTTTTTTAAATCTAAAGCACCCTACATTTCGTCGGTTGTGTTTAAGATATCGTAAAGAGTAAGACGACCAAAATATGTTAGGGTTAATGAAAAGCGTGAAACAATAATTTTTTTTTTATGGTTTTATTTTAATTTTGAATATCACATAAGTACATTTAAAAATTCATTCTAGACTTCTTATTTTCTTCTATATTGGAAGGGGTGCAGGTGCCGAGGTACACAGTTCACATAGGGTGCCAATTACCCTTGGACTGGTCCTGCCAGGAGTGCCCAAGTCTCTCAGCTGGACCGATAGGGTCGGGCCTGGGAGACTCCCCCAGAGCCAGACCCCTGCTGGGGAGAGAGCCCAGGAGTCCGAGCGGGGAGGAGATGGGACGTAGGACTCCCAGCTCCTGTATCCTAATCTATAGGCAAGCTTGGTAGGACTCACGGGGGCACAGAAGGGAATTGGTGAGTATTTATTCACCAAGGTGCCCCCGGGGGTTACAAGAAATAATGGCCACAAGCTAGCAGACAGCAGATTTAGATTGGACATTAGGAAGAACTTCTTCACAGTTCGAGTGGCCGAGGTCTGGAACGGGCTCCCAAGGGAGGTGGTGCTCTCCCCTGCCCTGGGGGTCTTCAAGAGGAGGGTAGATAGGCATCTAGCTGGGGTCATCTAACCCCAGCACTCTTCCCTGCCTATGCAGGGGGTCGGACTCGATGATCTATTGAGGTCCCTTCCGACCCTAACGTCTATGAATCTATGACTGAGGCCTGACTGCTTGGGGTCCACCTGGCCCATGGGTCCAGGCAGGGGAGGGCAGCTGCAAGAGAGACTTGGAGTGGGGCCTTCCCAGATGTGCTTCCCCTGGTGTTTTCTGCTGCTCTAGGGTGTCTGTGCTGGGGGCCGCGGATAAACATGAGCTCCTGGCGCAGCCCGTGGGCAACTCAGGGTCATTAATCTGAGGTTCATTCTTTAATGAGCAGGGGCCGGATCAAGACTCCTGGGTTCTTTTCCCAGCTCGCTTCCGCTCT
>NW_005842996.1:350435-351689 GCF_000455745.1 Alligator sinensis | reverse complement strand
GTGCAAGGGGTCACATCAGGGTCACTTCACCCGCTGCTGAAATACGGCTAGTTCTGGGGTGGAGCTGCCACGGCCCGCAGAAACACTGGCCCAGTTAGTCCTGCATCCCATCTCCAGGGGCCACCATCTCCCCACTGATGCCCCTCGCTGCGTGCTGGACTCCTGGGTTCTCCCCCCAGCTCTGCCCCCTTGGCCCTGCAGAGAGGCTTCAAAGCCTTTAAGTGCCCCCCAGGGGGGCACTGAAGCCAAACCCCAGGCAGCTATTCCCACCTGCAAAGGGCCAGAGCTGGATGGGGGGGCTTGGGGGTGGCTGAGAGCAAGGTGGGACCCTGAGAGCAGGGTGGGACCCTCACCCCAGGGGCAGGAAATGTTTGCAGTGAGCCGGGGGGGTGGGGGTTAAGTCTCATGCGGAGCCTGAGTTGCTGCAGCCTGACTTCCCCTTTGCAGAGGGGCGGCAGGCTGCAGCTGTGGCTGGGGAGATGCTGGAGGAGGGGAGGGGAAGCGGAAGCCGGTTGCAAGCACCATCCCAGCCGGCGGACGCGGGGGCCTTTCTTAGAAGCCCAAGTCATGGCGGTTCTGCAGGGGGGGCACCCGCCTTCTGCTTCTGCTTCCCCCCACCCGAAATGCAGCCACCAGGGCCCTGCTGGGGTGGGGGGAGCCCTTGGATCAGGGAACAGGCCTGATCCCGGCCCGGGGTAGCGCCAGGCAACGCAGCCTAGCAGTGCCTGCTGCTCGGGTGCCCCCGGGAGAGACGGCCCCAGGCTGGGCAGTGGGGACAGGCCCTGGCCTCGTGCCAGGGTGTTGCTGGCTCTCCCCTTGGCTGTGCCCAGAGACCCCCGGGGCCGTGGCATCGCCATCCAGCTGGCTGCTTCGCACCAGGCCACGGAGCCCCAAAGCTGGGGGGACCCCAGGGGGTGGGGCTGGGGGGGGCAGTACTTCCTCTTGCCCTGGTACCTGCGGGTGTAGCCCCCAGCCCGGCCTGCATGTGCAACACGCACGCACGTACGCAGCCTTGCAAGCACGTGGCGCACACACATGTACATCCATGCATGTACACATAGGCACCCATACATGCACACATGCATGTCACAGAGGCTGTGGCATCGCCATCCAGCCCGCTGCTTCGCACCAGGCCACGGAGCCCCAAAGCTGGGGGGACCCTTACAGTCCCCCCCTGCCCAGGAGGCCTGGTGCCCCCCGCACTACACTGCACAGCTGGGGGGAACTGCAGTCCTGCCCCTGCCCCCACCCCCC
>NW_005842996.1:344286-350404 GCF_000455745.1 Alligator sinensis | reverse complement strand
CGGCCAATAGCAGCAGGCGAGTCACGTGGGGCCGCTTCCTGGAAGTGGTGTCGTCACAGTGGGGGGAGGGAACTGGGAGAGAGCCAATCGGGCAGTGCCCAAAGGGGGCGGGGCTGGGGGGGGCAGCACTTCCTCTTGCCCTGGTACCCGCGGGTGTAGCCCCCAGCCCGGCCTGCACGTGCAACACGCGCGCACATACACACGTACGCAGCCTTGCAAGCACGTACACACACGGACAGGGTACGCCCATGATTGCACGTACACACGCATGCACATGTACACCTGTGCATACATGCGCACACATCCCTGTGCGCGCACACGCATGCACACACCTGTACACCAACATGCACACCTGTGTGCACACACATACTTGCACACACATATGTACACCTATGCATGCACACATACACACATTTGTATACCTGTGTGTGTGTACATGCGTGTGTGTGTGCATATGTGTGAAGTGTCACAGAGGCAGAGGGATTGTCGTGGCCCAGCCTCCAACCCCTTGCTCCCGGGTGGCCGGCGGGGGTGGGGCGTGCCCTGGTGCTGGGCTGGGCTTGGGGCTGCAGTGACACCTGCGTGTGGCTCTGTGTGCGCACACGTATGTGCATGTGCACATATGTGTATCTCTGCAGGGCTGCAGGTGTGTGCATGTCCCCCCACCCCCCTCCCACAGCAGAGAGAAGAACCCAAGTGTCCTGCCCGCCCCCCCTGCTTTGCCCTGCTCTCCCCGCCAGGCAGCACTGCCAGAGCCTGGATGTGCAGGCCCGTGGCAGGCTGCAAGAGAGGAGGCTGACACCACACACACATGCGTGTGCACATGGGCGCACACACACTTATGGGGCCATGACTGCAATGGAATGGCTGGAACACGCCTGCTTCCCCTTCCTGCTCCCCCACCCCTGCAGCCGGACACCAGGCCCTCAGGACTCCTGGGTTCCCCCTGAACTGTGGCGCTTCTGTGCTTCAGTTTCCCTGTCTGGACGTGGGGGTGACAGGGGCTGCCTGGTAGGGAATGGGTTGATGGCCATGAGGCATTGGGGGGGGGTGGGGTTGGCATGCTGTGGAGCAGATATTTGCAGGATGTGGGGGTGATTCCAGTGGCATTGGGCTCCTGGCTCTCCTGGGTGGCATCAGGCCAGGCACACCCCCTGCCTGGGCATCTCCAACCTCCCATGGACGTGGACCCCTCACTCCCCTCCCGCAGATGCAGGGCTGGGTGCTGTGGCCCCAATCCTCAGGGGGTGGGGGAGGGAGGGGGTGGAATTGTCCCACACCCCCAGAAAAGGCAGCTGCTTCTGGGGCATGACGTGTCCTCCCCAGCTCCACTGCTGCTGGAATGCACCAGCTTGCCCAAGCCCCAGGCTCTGCCGCTTTCCTTCCCACAAGGGGCTTGTGAAAGTCCCCAGTTGCGAAGCACCCTGCTGGCATCACATAGGCAGGAGAGCGCTGTTTCCCATCCATCCTAGATGCTCGACCTAACCCTGCTTAGCTCGAGACCAGCCAGCACCCCAGCCCCACACACCACCATTGTATCCCAGCCAGCACCCAGCAGCATCTGCTCCCCTCCCAGACATGGGGGGCATAGGGGCCAAGTGGGTGCTGAGCACTCTGTGGGGAGGAGCAGCCCCTGCCCTGGTCCTGACCCAGCCTGTGCCCCCTGCTCCCTGTCCCTGCGGGGGTGGTGGCTGGGCGGCTGTCTCAGCGCCCCTGCCCAGCCCTGTACCTCGGTTTTCTTCCTTGCTACGGAGCAGAGTGAAGGCTCCAGGGGTGCCAGGCCTGTGCTGCCATGCTCGCACCCAGAGCCAGAGTTCAGCCCCGCTGTGGCCGCCTCCCGTGTCCTCTCCCCCACCCACCTGCCCTTTGGCCCCTTCCCCAGGGCAGCCACCGCCCTTCACTCTGCTTCGAGGCGCTGAGTCACTGTGCGTGCTTGTTTTGCACACAAATGTGTGTGTGCATGCATACAGGAGCTCTTTGTGTGCATGAGCTTCTGTGTGTGTTTGTGCGTGAAAGCTGCTGCATGCACCAGTTGGGGTGGGAGGGCATGTGGTTGCACACGTGCATGAGATGTTGTCTGTGTGCGCGTGCTGTACTTGTGTGCGAGAGATGCTGCCTGTGTGAGAGGCTGTGTGTGTCTGTGTATGTATGAGATGAAGTATGAAAGATGCTGTGTGTTAACATGTGTGAAATTGTGTGTGCACATGCACATGAGAGATGCTATATATGAGCACAAGACATGCTCTAGGCATGTGTGCTCATACATGTTTGTGCTTTTGTAAGAGATGCTGTATTGTACATGTGTGTGTAAGAGCTGCTCAGTAGGTGACAGATGCTGCACACACCATGGGGCATGTGTGTTTGTGCACACGTGCATGAGAGGGTGTCTACAGTGTGTGAGATGCTGTGTGTGTGCATACATGTGCTGTGAGCAAGTCAATGTGTGTGTGTGTATGCACAAGCTGCTGCATGTTTGTGCACGTGAGACGCTTTGCATGCACGTGACTGAGATGATGTGTGCATGCATGCATGTGCATAGTGTGTGCTTATGCACACTTGGCTGTGGGCTTTGTGTAAGAGATGCTGCTGTGTGTTTGTGTGGCCACACATGCATATTAGAGCATTGTATGAGAGATGCTGTGTTTGTGCATGTGAGCCTGCATGTGTATGCATGAGGTGCTCTTTGTGTATCTTCGCACAAGAGCTGCTGTTTTTGTGTATGTGAGAGCTGTTGTGTACATACAGACGTCTGTGAGATGTGTCTATGTGTGTCAGCTATGCTGCGCGTGTGTGTTTGTGCCTGTCTGAGCTGCTGTGTGCAAGAGCTGCTGGGTGCATAGGTTTTTTGTGTATGTGAGACAGATGCTCTGGGTGTGAGCTGCTGTGTCTGTCCATATATGTGTGCATGCATGTGCATGTGCATGTGCCAGCTACTGGGGCCTGACTGGGCCTGAGCCTGGGGTGGGCACAGCTGGGAGACGCATGTGTGTAAGAGAGAGCGAGGTCGTGTGTGCACACAGCTCTGTGTGTGTGTAGAGTGCATGTGTGTGCGAGCTGTCAGAGCCTGGCTGGTCTTGGGTGCATGGTCCCCATGCCTAGCACAGCCCCTGCTGGCAGCAGGGCACACTCCCGTGGTGCCAACTGTTCCGGGTCCAGGCACCGCAGGGGGCTGGGGGCTAAGTAGCTTCTTCTGGGCTTCAGCTCCTGTGGTGCCAGGCTGAGACCAGGCACAACTCAGTCCATGGGCAGCCTGTTCCTGGTGGCCTTGGACACTGCCCTGGCCGTGCCTAGGGCCCCTGACCCCTGTCTCTCTCCTCCCCAGGACCCTGCCCAGCCCCTCCCGGCTGCCCAGAGATGCTGGCAATCCCGAGCAGGGCCGGGCTGGCGGGAACCGTCCAATCATCTTTAATAAAAATAAATTAGATTTTCATAATCAACCCCGTCCCCCCGATACATTCTTTACCATAGACCTTTATAGCTTCATATAACTCTGGGTGCCCCCAACTGGGAGCTATACAGTGGCCTGGCCTGGCTAGCCTGGCACGCGGTGCCTGGGAAGATAACAGCCTTCTGCTGCTGGTGGCTGGGGCAGGCGGTGGGGGGAGGGCGTCTCCAGTGGGGCAGATTGAACCCCTGCCCAGGCCAGATTGGATATGGGGCCTGGTGCTGGGCTGATATGGGTCACCCCTCACCCCCTAGATACAGCTGTTCCAGCTGGGCAGAGGGGGTGGGGCTGTGGTCCCATTCACGGGGCTGGTGCAGTGTGGGGAGGAAGTGCCCAGCTGGCGGGGAGGCCTGGGGGGGGGGTGTGAACGTGCACACAGGTGTGCCATGCCAGTACTAGGCAGTGCTGCCCCCTGCTGGCGGGGCACAGGAAGGTGCCCCCCAGGGGTGGCCACAGAGATGGTCACATCCTGCCCACCCTCTCTGGGGGGGGGTCTGAGCACCTGGGAGGGCAGGTTCTAGGCACCATCATGGGCTTGCAGGGACCTTGAGCCGACTCCAGTCCCCTTGATGGGGTGGGGGGACAGGGGTGGCCGCGGGGGGCTCCCAGCCCTGGCTACAGAAGGGGCAGCTAGGGCAGGACAGGCGTCTGGGCTCAGTCCTTGCTCCCTGCTGGGGCCATCAGGAAGGCACAAGGGGCCTGATCCTGGGCAGGCAGGGCCCAATCCTGGTCCTGGGACAAGCAGGATCTCTGTCTCCGAGCCCAGGACGAAGGATCCATCAGAGGCCGCCAGGGGCTCCAGGGTGGCATCTGCCTTGTCCTGGGGGTCGGGTGCTACCGAGCGGGTGGGGCCTGGCGACGGGTGAGGGCGCGGGCACAGGCGGCGCAGCAGACGGCTTGGTAGTAGGCGTAGACGCAGAGCCGCGCCTGCACCACCACCACGCAGTTTGGGTGCTTGTCCTGGCAGCTCTCATCTGTGGAAGGAGGGCACACGGCTCAGGGGCCAGCACACAAGGGCCCCTCCTCTCCCTCCACCAGGGCCCTACAGTGGGGTGGGGGGGGGGGGGGGGGGATCTCAGTAGCCCTAGGAGCAGCTGGGTGCCATGCCGGACAGGTGGCGAAACTGAGGCACGGGGACAAGAGATGGACAGTGCTGAGTGTGGAAGCCAGGCATCCGGGATCTCACTGCCAGGCTCCAAGCTGGGCATGGGACCCAGGCATCCAGGCTCTTGCTTTTAGCCACAGCCCCTAGCACTGGGCTCTGCCCTGGGGTCTCTGCCCCACTCCCCGCCACGCACCAGGGCAGGGGATGCCCCCAGCCCCCATCTCTCCCTGCCCAGAACCAGTCAGGCCGGGCTGGGGGCATGGGGGGGGGCGGTCCCAGGCCCCTTACCGAGCTCGGGTGCGCAAGGCTGGGTGTTGCAGACGCGCTTCTCGGGTGGCTGCAGCTCCGGCGGGCAGCGGTTGCTGAGGGTGCGGTTGGGCGTCAGGCACTGCACCTCCCGCACCTGCACACCCCCCTCACACGACTTGGAGCACTGCGGGGGCACGGTGGGGTCAGGAGGGTGCCTGGGACCACCCCTGGCAGCCAGCCGCAGCCACCTCGAGGAGAGGGACACGGGGCTACCAGAACTGGCCCAGAGTGACAGGCACTGAGGTCATTGGACCCTGGCTGGGGGCTGAGATGCGGCCAGTTCTGGGGTGGAACTGGGTGCGGGTAACAGCCCCCACATCCCAACATGCCACCCACACGCCACCTGGAGCCACACGCTTCCTCTGGTTTGGGACAGGAAGTGAAGGGTCCCCTCTCTACTGGGGTGGGGGGGTTGTAGAGGTGCCCAGCACAGGGTGGGGTTAACTGGTGCCTTGGTGCCCAGGCAGGCGGCGCCCCCTGGTGACCCCTGGGGAAGCTGCAGGCATGGTGCTGTCCCCTGGCAGCCAGCCCTGAGCTGCCACCACCCTGAGTCCTAGCCCCTGCAGTGCCCACCCAGGGGGATTCCCTGGCAGGGTGGGGTGGGGGGTCCTCACCGCGCTCCAGGAGGTGGAGAACCAGCGGGGGCGGCAGGAGGTGCCGATGCAGGGCTGCAGGGCGGGTGGGCGCGGCTGGGGAGCGCAGTCGGCTGCCCCTGTCACGTTGAAGTCAGCGCCCAGCTGGGTCACGCAGATCACGTCGCGGCGCTGCGTGCCCGTCCCACACTCGGCTGAGCACTGTGGGCACGAAGGGCATGGCGCTGTAGCTGGGTCTCCATGCCAGCCACACGGGACCTGAACGTCGGCTACCAGCCACGGAGGACCCTTGCCAACCACGTGGGAGTGACACAGCAGCCACATGGGACCCATGCACCAGGCCGGCAGGAACTGCACAGGGCCCACATGGACCCTGGGGATCCAGATGGCACCTGCACGGGACGGGGGCACTGACAGGCCACCCACACTTGAGAGATTCACATACTATACACATGGGACCCATGCATGACCCACATGGGACCCTGGGCACCCACTCACCACCCAGGGACCGTCCCCCATGCCATCCATGTGCCACGTGGACATGCACACACCACCCACAAGGACCAAGGGAAACCCATGCAGGACTCAAGGGAAACTCATGTTGCCTGCCTGCCACCCTGGGGAGCATAGGGCACCACAAACACACTGCGTCTATCACCCCCCCCC
>NW_005842996.1:343058-344255 GCF_000455745.1 Alligator sinensis | reverse complement strand
TCTCTCTCTCTCAGCACAGCGCACATATACACACACACACGCATGCATGCACAAACATGGATGTGTGTGCACACACACGTGTACAAACATGCACACATCTGCATTAAAATGGACAGGTGCACACATACACACAGGCATGTATGCAGGAACATGGGCACACATACATGCATGCACATATCTACACTAAGATGGATGCATGCACACACACGTATGCAGAAACATGGGTACACATGCATACACATACATATGCATGCAGATATGCACACGTGAGCATGTGCGCGCGCGCAAACACACACGTGTGCACCTGGTGCTGAGGCCCTCTCTCCCCACCCCCACAGCTCACCTGGTTCCAGGGCCCTGTGTACCAGTGGGCAAGGCGCTGGCAGGGCCCGCTGTTGCAGGCGCGCATGTCGGGGGGCCGGGTGCCCACACAGCTCTCCTCCACCGGCCCCTCGCCCGGGCTGGACAGACAGACCACGGCGCGGCGCTGGATGCCTGGGCCGCACTCTGCTGAGCACTGGTGCAGGGCAACAGCAGTCAGGGGGCAGCCGCAGGCACCCCTGCCCTGACCCCCCATCCCCAGGCATCCTTGCCCTGGCTGCACCCCCCCAGCAGCTCCCTGTGCCCAAGGGTAGGGGGCCCAGCCCACCCCATTCCCTCCACCTGCCACCAGGGGGCATCACTGCCCAGCCTCTGGCCCCAGGTGATGGGAATGGGGGGTGCAGATCGAGAGTGAGGGGAACCAGCTGTGCTGGGGGGAGCAGTCCATGTGGGAGCACGTGCCTGTGCACACGTGTATGTCCCAGCCAGTCCCCTGTGGTTCCCAGCACTGTGGCAGGGTCGGGATGGCGTACACATGTGCACGTGCCAGGCCACAGCTGTGCCCGTGTGGGGGCGTGCGCGTGCGGCCGGGGGGGGTGGCAGTACCGTGTCACTCCAGGCGCTGTGGAACCAGGCGCGCTGGCAGGGCCCCATGTCGCAGGCCTCACGGGCACTGGGCCGGTGGCTGCCCTGGCACTCGCCATCACTCAGCACGTCACCCTGGTCACTCACGCAGCGCACGTGGCGGCTGCGCTGGCCCAGCCCGCATGGCACCGAGCACTGCGGGGAGGGGAGTGGTGTTATACCCCAAACTTGGTGCCCCCCCAGCCCTGCCCCCAGCTCCTCCCACAGTTGCCCCCTGGATCCTCCTGGACC
>NW_005842996.1:340121-342611 GCF_000455745.1 Alligator sinensis | reverse complement strand
AGGTCCCTGTGGGCAGGTGAGGGGCAGGTCTGCAGGGGGGTGGCGCTGGACACCAGGGTCCCTCAGCCACTGGGGTTCCCCAAGCACTGGTTTTGGCTGGGTACCATCTCCCCATCCCCGTGCGACAGTGCACAAGGGCACCAGATGCGTGCGAAGCAGCCCCCACCCCGCGCGAGATGGAAGCAGGGAGTTGCGGGGGGCATTACCCTGGCCATCAGTATCACGACCAGCGCTGGCCTTAGCCAGCCAACGTGGCCTCACCTGTGCCACAGGAGGCCGAGCAGGGTGTGGAGCCCACGCGCTTCCAGTAGAGGCCATGAGGTCCAGTGGCAGGAGGTGGCAGTGGGGGCACACGCACGTTCCTCTGCAGTGTGCCAGGGGGCCGGGCGGGCACCGGGGCGGGTGGTGTGGGCAGCTCCAGCGTCTCACTCGGTGACACCACAGTCAGGGCGCCTGGGGGGAGCAGAGCTGGGCTGAGCCAGGGTCCCCACTCCCTGCCCTGCCCACCCCATGCCCCTGGAGCCGGGCGGGGGGGCCGTACCGAACTGGGGCTGGGGGCTCTCGGGCTTGGGCACTGCTACGAAGTACTGGTAGGAGATGCCAGGGTTATCCTGCTGGAAGATGATCTGTAGGGGCAGAGGCTGGGTTAGGGGGGGTAAGGGGATCCCCCCATCCAGCCCCTGCCCCCAGGGCTGCAGCACCCTGGACTCACATAGACATCGAGGGGCTCGGCTGTGGGGCCATCAGCTGTCAGCATCTCCCCGCCACGCTGCTCGCCAGGGCTGGGCCGGGCGTAGGTGAAGACAGTGCCACCGGCCTCATAGCGCCCCGGTGGGTCCACGGCCCAGTTCCCATTGATGAGGGACTTCCCAGCGCGGCTCCGCAGAGCTGCAGGGCACAGCAGGGCAGCTCCAGCATCTCCAGTGTGGGGGAGGGATATGGGGGCTGGGGCACATGCATGTGCAAGGGGTGGGGGCATGGGTGCATTTGCACTCCTGCACTCCATGGTGCAGGCATCAGTGCCTTTGCATGTAGTCTGTGTGTAGAGAGCACATGCATGTACATGTGTGAGCAATGCCTGCCAAGGCTATGTGTAGAGTGTGTGCCATGTATGTGAGCACCACGTGTGGGTGAGAGGTGTGTGCGCGCGTTTGGCGTACCCATGCCAAGCAGTGTGCACACAAGGCCTGTGTTTACGTGAGCAGTGTGCACATGAGATAGGCACGACACACATATAAGCCATGGGGAGGGGGCGTGTATACACAAGGCATGCAGACAACCTATGTGTGCTCAGGGGCCTGAGCACTGCATATGTGTATGCACACGCGTGTGTGCCAACTCGTATACATGAGCCTCTGCTTGTACAGGCAGCATACACGAGTCAGGCATCCTGCATGTGCCAGACATGTGTATAGGGGTGTGCGTGTGTGTACAAGGCAAGCAGGCAACACACGTATGCTCAGGGGCCTGAGCACTGCATATGTATGCATGCACATGATCCAACTACTGTACACACGTGGCCTCGGGTCTGTAAAGGCCACATACATGTGTATCAGGAATGTGTGTGCGTGTGTGTGTATGCGTATAAAGCATGCAGGCAACACACGCATGGATGTGCAAGGAGGACGTGCAGAGGAGCTGCGTGAGCAAACCTAGGGCACACGCGTGTGGGATCACATAGGCCCCCCCTCCCCAGCCTCACCCAGGTAGTTGGGGCTGGGTGCGCGCTGGGCCAGGCGGATGTGGGTGGCACCGGCCGGCAGGCGCAGGATGCGGTGGTAGCCGGGTGGGGGTGGCCCGGGCGGGCAGCCGCGGGATGGGGTGGTAGCCGATGGGCACGTGCCGGTCGCTGAAGTTGCCGCTCACCAGGCGGCAGGTGGAGCCGTCGCCCCCGCAGACCCCGCAGGCGTCCAGCGTCCGGTTGGAGCCCAGTACCCCGTCGCACCCGGGGCTCTGCGGGGGCAGCACAGCCCTGAGACCCCCTCCACGGGGACCCCCAGGACAGGCTGGGGCTGGACAGGGAGCTGTGCCCACCCCCTGGCCAAACTCTGCACACAGGGCCCCCAGTCCATGCCAGCCCTTGGCCCATGTATGCCCAAGAGCAACTGCCCACTGGGTGGGGTTTATGGCATTAGCAAGAACCCACTGCCCACAGATGTCAACAGCCCAGGCACATCTGGACCCCACACACTGCATGGAGCATGACCACCCCCTCCCCTAGAAGGGGTGCCCCCCACAAGTAATACCCCACAGGCTTGGCAAGGCAGTGCTGTGGTCCTGGCTTGCAGGCAGGAAGGGGTTAATGAGTTGCTGATGGGGGCAGAAAGGACTCAGCTGAGTTGGGGGGGTGGATTTCTACCCTTTGGGGCTGGTGGGGGTGGGGAAGGGACCCAGGAGTCCTGGCTCCCAGGCTGCTACCCAGACCAGCAGCCCGCTCAGCTCTAGGCTGGGGCCCCGCCCCCCCCCTCCCCCCGGGCCACGCCCACGGGG
>NW_005842996.1:337463-339708 GCF_000455745.1 Alligator sinensis | reverse complement strand
GCCTCCCAGGCTGCTACCCAGACCAGCAGCCCGCTCAGCTCTAGGCTGGGTCCCGGCCCCGCCCTGCCCCCCGGACACAGCACAGGGGCACTCACCAAGCAGCGTCCAGCCACGCAGATGCCGGGGGTGCCAGGCTGGCAGGGCGCGCCGTCCCGCACTGCCTCCGTGTGCCGCACGTAGAAGCGGTAGCCGACCGGGCGGCAGTTGAGCTCACAGCGCTGGGCTCCCCGCACTGCAGGACAGGAGAGATGGACTGGGACGCGCTGGGAGCCCCCTTAGCCCAGGCCCCGTCACCCTGTCCCTCCATTTCGCCATGCTCTACCCCTGCACAGTGGCACTGATGCCACCTGCCCCATGAGCCCAGCCTCAGGCAGAGCAGTAAGAGGAGCAGAGGACAGGGCAGAAAAGGGAGTTCGAGCCAAGCCAGAGCTGCCCTGTCGGTGATGGGGAGAGGGGGCTGGGAGCAGATATCCCCTATCTGGGGGAGGTGGGCGCCCTGAGTACTGCCCCCCAGCCCCCAGGGGATGGCTCAGCACCCCCAGGCCTGTGTGGACCCAGTGCCCCCACCCCAACCTCCAGCCCTGGGTAGTGCCCCAGCTCTGACCCCCTGGGGTTAGGCTGGGTGTTGGGGTGTTTAGACCCCTGGCTCCAGGCTCCCCAGCTTCCTCCCCGCTCGGCGGTGAGCTCAGCCCTGGCTCCTGGCCACGGCCTCGTGGCTGGAAGGGAATGAGGCCTGGACATCTGCGCTGTGTCCTGCAAACAGCCTCACCCACGGGGCGGAGGCCGGAGAGTCCCAGGCCTGGTCACAGGCGTGGTCCTGGCATGGGGGGGCACAGCTGGAGCAGGACCCCAGGCTGGGGCGCAGCAGGAAGGCAGGGGCTGGGCTGGGCTGCACATCTGGATGGGGTGGGGGCCTGATCCTGGAAGGGGCCGGGGTGGCTCTGCACATCTGGACTGGTCTGTCCATAGTAGAGCTGAGAGCTGGGACTCCCCCCACCATGAAGGAAAGCCCGGGGCTCTGAGGCCCCAGGTCCAGAGAGGAGAGCTGGGGAAGCAGAAGGGGCTGGGGAAGGGGGAGAGAGAGAATGTGGCAGGGAAGGGACATAAGAGTGAAGGATGGTGAAAGAAAGAAAGAAAACAAAGGTAAAAGCAGAAGAGTGAGAAGAGGCAAAGGGAAAGGGGCTGGGAAAGAGGAAGAAAAGGGAAAGTGAGGCCAGGAAGGGAGGTGGAGGCCAGGCAGGAAGCAGGGAGGGAGGGAGGACGAGGGGAGGGATGATGGGAGAGGAAAGGAGGGGAGGAAAGAGGAAAAGGGGCTAGGGAAGTCGGGGACTAGGACTCCTGGCTTTTATGCCCAGTTCAGGGGGCTTCAGGGTCACAGCCAAAGAAGCTGTTGGGCACCTGGACTCCTGGGTCCCATCACTGGCCCCGGGAGGGCGGTGGGGTCAGGGGCTCGCACAGGACTGGGGGCTGAGGATTCAGTCCCTGCTCCCAGGCTGGAAACACGGACCCCCGGGATCACTGCCCTGGCCAGAGGGACCAGCTCAGGCTGGGAGTGGGGCCCTGCCGTGGACTCAGCCTGGCCCCGTAAACACCAGCCCACATCTGGGGCCCATCCATCTCCCAGGCGTACAGTGGTGACAGCCCTGGGATGCCCGCGCCAGGTGCTGTCCCTGGCCCCGGCCCCAGCCCCGGCCCCTTACCGTCGGTGAAGGGCTCCCACTGGTAGAGCCGGCCCATGAACTCCTGGCTGTTGAAGGCCGCGCACTGCAGGGCCCGTGGGTCAGGCTGGCTGGGGGGGCACGACTACAAGGGAAAGGGGGGACACCCATGGCCAGAGCCCCCCTGGACCCACAGCCCCGTGCCCTCTTCCTCCCCAGCTCTGCCATGGTCCCAGCCCCATGGGGGCAGGGGTTGGAGAGCAGCAGCCGGAAAGAAGTTCAGCTGTGTGTCCCAAGCCCTATACTGCGGGCTAAGCCCTATTCAAGGCTCTCACCTCCTGCTGGCAGGCTTTGTGCTGCTGGCTCTCGCCCTCGCAGTGGAGGCTCTCGGTGCCAGGGGAGTACAGGTTCCAGCGGGACGTGTCGGGGGGGCCGTGCCCCGCGCTGGGGATGGGGTGATGGAGCAGCCATGTGTCAGGCTCGGGCACTGGTTGGTCCACATAGAGGCTGTGGGTCATCCTGGTGCCCGCCCGGGGCCTGTCCTGGCGCTGCACCCGGGGGCGGGCAGGGGGAGGTGGCCTCCCAGA
>NW_005842996.1:332547-337432 GCF_000455745.1 Alligator sinensis | reverse complement strand
TCCCCCTTGCGGATGCCCCCTAACCTTGGCTGGGGCAGGGAGCTGTGGTTTCCCGGCAGCTGCCCCCGGCTGCCCGTGCCTGCCTCGGCCCCGGGGAGCCCTGTCGAGCCCGGCTCATCCCCCGCCCCGCCCTGGGGCTCCAGCACTGCAGCCCCCAAGTCCCCGATCTCCCCCTGCCCTGAGCCGCGAGGCACGTCAGGCCCCCCCGGCTCCACGCCACCCTTGGTCAGCGGCGTTGCCGGCCCCCGTGCCGGGTGCTGCATGTTGCTGGCGGGCTTCTGCCGGGCCGCAGCCAGACCGGCTTTGCGCTTGGGCTTCTTGGCTGGAAGTGGGGTCCCTGGGTGGCGCCGGAGGCGGGGGGCACCCTCCTCCCTGTGTAGGGGCAGTGCGAAGGGCACCTTGCCGTAGCCATACTTCCCCGGCTTGATGGTGTCGCGTGTCTGGGACCTGCAGGCAACAGAGGGGGTTATTAGAGACCCTGCAGAAATGCAGCGCTGCCTGCTCAACGGGGAGCCCCCACCAAGCTGGGACCCCACCACTACCCCCTGGCAGGAGGAATCAGGACTACACATCTATGTGTCCTGGCCCCTGCATTGCGCAAGAGGGGGATTCTCCGGGAGCAAGTGACCTGAGAGGCACCCCCTGGGCTAGCAGATCTGTGCCCAGAGCTGCTCACGGGGTCCACGGAGCATGGACTCAGAGAGGCAGGACGGCTCAGTGATCAGAGCCGGCCGGGGACCCAGCTTTGATGTGTCTCTGCCACTTCCCCCGCATAGCCTTGGGTGAGTCCCTCAAGGGCTAAAGCCCCTCAAACTGCCCAGACACAAGGGTGCTGGGCTCCAGAGCAGGCCCTTGAAGCCCGGCTGGGAGGAATGGGCCGGAGGGGCCATCACCCTGGATCCCAGGGTCCCACTCTCACCTCCAGGCAGGGCCAGCCACTTGCGTGGGGGTCGCTGTCCTGCTGTGGCCCATGGAGCTGTGCCGGGGCCTGTCACCCACCTCAGGCTTGAAGAGGGGGATGACGCTGCGGGCGGGGGCCCGGGAGGGCGGGCGGCGCGGGACAGGGGCCAGGCCGTGCCCAGAGGAGTCGTCCAGGGCAGGAGGGGGCCTGCGGAGGGGCGCAGCGGGCAGCTCCTCATGGCGGGTGTAGCGGGGTGGTGGGCTGTAGCGGGGGGGCAGGGCCGGCCCCCCGTCCGTGTGCAGGGGGTAGGTGCCAGCCCACTCCTCCTGGAAGGGGGGTGCCGGGCGGCGGGTGCCCCCCCCAGCCCAGGCTGCTGGTGGTGGCGGTGGCAGGAGTGGGGGCTGGCAGACACGTGTGCGCTCCGAGACCCCCGGGCCGCAGGGCTGGGAACAGGATGACCAGGGGCCCCAGTTGCCCCAGACGCCTGGCACGTGGGGCCCAGTCCCGTCCTCCTCTGGCGCCTGGCGGGACGTCCGCTGGGGCACCTGCCGGGCGCAAGGGCACAGGCTGGTTATGGGGGGTCTCAGGCCCTGCCCCCCATCTTCACACCCAGGGGTCTCTGCCCGGACCCCTAAGCTCCCTGCCACCCCCTTTGGATCCAGGGCAGAGGCCCTGCCTCCCCCCAACCCATCCCATCCCATCCCATCCCATCCCCCCATTCCAGCTCTAGGCATCCCAGCCAGGCCCCCCCTCGCTGCCCAGCTGGGCTGGACAGTCCAGCTGCAGCCAAAAAAGGCAATCAGAGCTGCTGGTTGAAATGCTTGGCCTGGCTGGCGCGGAGATCCCACCACCCACGGTGCCAGGGAGAGCGGGTCTTCACCTACCCATTGTGTCTGGGCCCTGAGATGGGGACCAGGGAAGTGTAGGATTAATTGTTCCCAGAGCCCCTGGGGGTGCAGGGTCAGAGTTGGGGTCAGGAGGCATTGGGGGCAGCCCCTTGGGGGGCTTTGCTGGGTTTTGGGGGGCACCTGGCTGTGAACCCAGGTGGGAGCTGATGCACTGCAAAGCCCTGGGGGCTCCTGCCTGGACAGCCAGGGGCCTATCCCAGGGTGCTTTGCGCTGCAAGCAAGGAGTCACTCTAGCAACTCACCTGCCCCACGGGATGCAGGGGAGGCTGGGAACGGGCTTGGGAGAAGAGCGTATCCCCCCTACCCTGCACTGGGGCTTATCTCCAGAGCTGGAACCCAGCCCCATCCGTGCCCCGTCCCACACGCTCAGTGGAGCACATGGGGGATTTTGTTGTGTAAAGGGGGGGGGCAGGGGCACAGCCAGGGGCACTTCCAGCAACCACGGCGGCTCTACACCTATCAGACAGGTGGGGGGAAACTGAGGCAACCGTCAGACACATGGGAAATTGTGCCCCTGCCATGAATATGGAGCTGAGCCTAACTGAGAGCTGCCTCGGGGCTGCTCTACTGGGCTCCAGGAGTCTGGAGGCCGTGGGGGTGGTTCCCATGTCCCCCAGACCTGCCCCAGCTGCGGCGGGCAGGTTAGGAGCCCCCCTTAGTCCTCTGCCCCCCAGCAGGGGCATGTGAGCTGTTTTCAGGGGGATCTCAGCTCCCCAGGCCCAAGCCTGCTCTCTGCATGTGCCACGGTGCACAGCTGCACGCGCACGCACAGCGCACGGCCTGGGCTGAGGCCCGGCTCCCATGTGGCTCCTGACATGGGGACACGAGGCCTGCCTGAGCCAGGGAGCACTTGGCGCTCGCAAACCCGCCCGGAGGCTAGCAAGCAACTCCTCTGCCCTGGGCCGAAGGATCCTGGTCCCTACTGATGTCTCCCCGAAAGCAGGCAGATGGAGAAGAGGTGGTCAGGGGGCTTCTAACTTGCCCACTGCAGCTGGGGCAGATCCAAGGGCAATTATAACCCACCCCCGCGCCAAGGCTCAGCTGTTCGCTGCTCCCCATGGGGCCAAACAAGGCAGTACCGGAGGGAGTGTCAACCTAGCCATGGGGAAAGCAGCTCCCAAGGGGGACAACACCCTACCACACATGGCAGAGGGCCCAAGGGGGAACAGCAAGAGCACAGAGAAGGAAGCCCCCCCACCATGTGCCTGCCGCAGCCTCCCATCCCCACGCAGCTTGCACCAGAGCCTGCTTAGCTTCCCGGGTGGTTCGAGGCGAGCAGACGGGGCTGGCAGGGCCCCAGCTGGGGGGGGAGATTTGCAGCCCGCCAGCTATTATAGGCTCAGCCCACTCGTCTGACCCCAGCGCCCGTCGCGTGGGGGGCAGGGGTCAACCTGGCCTGGTGTGGAGAGCGGGGTGGGCTGCAGAGTGAGTGGGGTGGGCTGTGCCCCCCCCCAAAGCCCTGGGCTGTGCCATGCAAGAGACCCTGGCAGCCCCCATGCCCGGGACAGAGGTCTTGGGGTGGGAGCATCCTGCTGTTCAAAGCCTCTGAGGCCGACGGAAAGCAAACAGCCGGGAGCGGGGCTGGGCCTGGTGTGTGGTCCTGGCCAGGCGAGGTTGTCTGGGCCCCTGGGGGAGGCGCGTAGGTCACCCCTCGGCTGGAGGGGAGGAGGGGAGGCTGCTGGATGCAGACGGGCAGAGCTGAGGGGAGGCCGGGAGCTCTGCAGAGCCGGCCTGGGGCTAGGGTGGGGGCTTTTCCCTGTCTGCCTGCAGCTGGGACGGGGGGGCTGAGCCCACCCGGCAGGCCAGTAATGTGGGGTTGGGACCATGATCCCCCCTCCCCGTAGCTCCCTGGCCCGGGCTCACCTTGTGGCTGCTGTGACAGAGCTGGGCGAGGAGCAGGGGCAGCATCAGGGACAGGGCGGCCACGCGCAGCCTGGAAGAACAGACGGACGTGTCCTGTTAGCATGGCTCAGCTCACCCCCCACCCAACTTTAAACCCGCAGCTCCCCTGGGTGGGGGGGCAGGATGGACAGGGGGCTCCTGGTCACCTACCGCCATCCTGGCACTGCTGGAAACCCCACAGCTGGGAGAGATCTGAGGATCCAGCCCCCCAAAACAAGCAACAACCACCTGAGCTGCCCCAATGCCATGAAGCTTCAATGAGCCGCTGGGCCTAACACCGTGGGCAGGTGCATGAAGCTGCACATCCAACGTGGCCGGGGGCAGCAAAATCCTCTGTGCTGCTGTTCCCCACCCAATGGCGATGGAAACCCAGCAGATCTTGTGGGAAAGCTGATCCCGCACCCCCGGGCAGCTGAGCCAGGGCACTCAGGTTCGCGCCATTGCCCCTTCCTCGGCAGACCTCCCCACCCAACTTATCTCCTTCCAGGAGCCACTTACAAGGGCCCCAAAATACCCTGCTTCTATCAGGCCCCAGCTTATTCTGCTACCAGCACCGGCCATGTCAGGAGCTGGCCCCCCCAGCACAAACCGGGCCCTACACCCCGGCTGCCAGCAGCAATTGAACCAGGGACCCAGATCCCCTCGGCCATGGGCTCCTGAGTCATCCCGGCTCCCAGGAGGACAGGACATGGAGATTTTTTCCCATGGAGATCACTATCTGCCCAGCAAAGCCAGCTGGTGGCAGGGAGCAGCCTGGGGAGGGGAAGAGTTCAGCTCAGTGTGGGTGTGATGGAGCTGGAAGCGTATGGGATAAAGAAGGATTGGAGGGTGGGGGGGTGCCCTAGACTGGAGTCAGGCGTCAGGGGTTCAAGCCCCAGCTCTGCCCTTGAGTGAGCAGCTATCTTGCTCTGTGCCTCAGTTTTTCCCACCTGCACTATGGGTATAGTGCTGCCATGGATCGAGCCTGTTCGACTGTGGGAAATGAGGAGCAGTGAAGAGAGGGGATATGGGGCCCCATCCTCACTGCCTTCTCAGGGCCAAGTCAAGCCAACCTGGTCCTTGCAGCTGAGTCCCAGGGGGAGAGCTGCCATCTCCATCTGCTGGGTGGGGAAACCGAGGCACAGATGGCTGAGGGGAAGGGCTCCCCAGATTCGCTCTGCCATGATAGCCCTGC
>NW_005842996.1:321477-332537 GCF_000455745.1 Alligator sinensis | reverse complement strand
GCCTGAGTTCAAGCCCTGGCCAGGCCCCGCATTTCGCAGCGGGGCTGAGGACCTGGCCGGCTCACTCTGGGGCTGCGGGCATCTGCTGGCCCCCAGCTCTGCTCAGCACACGGGCTGCGCGGGGTTAAGGCCTGGCTCCCTCTCTTTGCAGTGACTAATATCCCGGCCTCTCCCCTGGCCTGGGGCCACTGGCACATCCAAGGAGGGGCCAACCCTGAGTTGCTTTGGAGCCCAGTGGGTGATGCTTTGACACGGGTCCCTCCAAGGGGTTTGGAGCTGGATCCCAAAGTGTGGCACCGGATGTCTATTGATCCCATGGCACAGGCTGGCTAGAAACCCTTGGGGGTGGGGGGAGAGGCAGAGACTATCCCCCATTGTAGGGCGGGGGGGCGGGTATCATCCTCCTTATCTGCAGCCCCATGACAGCTGTGGGGTGATGGACATGGACCTTCCCAAAGCTGTAGGAATAGTGCGGGTCTGGCCCCCCGGCAGCTCCAACCCCCCCTGCTCTGGGATGTCTGCCGGATGAGTCCCCAGGCAGCCTCCTGGCACCCTCCTTTCCTCTTGTGTCTGCCCAGCCTGGCAAAAAAAGGGCCGAGACCCCAGCCGTGACCCTTGCAGGCTGTCACTGCACCCCAGGGACTCTCTGGCTCTGGGAGGCAAGGCTGTGCCAGGGCCATGGATGCCTGCTCTGCCCCCCTGGATGATATACTGCTATAGGGCAGGACCCCTTGCCCACACCCAGGCACCCTGGGGCATCCGTGACCTGGGACAAGTTGTGGGGGAAGCTGTAGGATCTCCATCCCTGGAGCTTTCCACGAGGTGGCTGCAACCAGCACTGCAGCCTCCAGCATCTGGGGACCCTCGAGGATCCTCTGCCCTGCAAATGGAGCCTGTGATGTCTGGTCTCCACTCACAGCCGCCCCCTGCTTCAGCCCCGATGACTCATTTCTTCCCCAGGACACGACCTGCCCGGCTCTCAGTGCAGCCGCTCCACCAGCTAGCAGCTGTAGGAGGCTCTTATCCTCCACCCCCTGTCCCCAATGAGATGCCTGCCCTAGACACCCTGATGGGATCCAGTGGGGTGGCTGGGGGGGATACAGACCCATGAGGTGGGTCCGGCCAGGAGGATCTCAGTGGGGGTTGAACCAGGCCTGTCCCCGGGTTCACCCCCCTGGTCTCCCCACAGTTTGTTTATGCACCTCGTGCTGTATTTACATCTCAAGCTCTTTGCAGCCAAGAGCATCTTCAAGCAACAGCTCCCCAAAGCCCTGGGTCCAGCTTGAAGGTACTGGGGTGGGGGTCTGCTTTTGGGCATCAGTACTAGCCCCTTGCCTAGGAGCGATAGGGCCCTGCCCTCCCCATCACTGGAGACCCAGGGGGGAGATGGGGCAGGGAGCTCAGGGGACCATCCAGCCACCCCCTACCCCCAGCCTGGCTGGACATGCACATGCACATGTACACACAGGAAGCAGAACAGATAAACACAGGCCCATGCCGGGGACCGCCTGGCTGGATGAATAAGACCCCCACAGAGGCAGGACAGTCCAAGGGTCACCAAGGGTGACATACACACACAGTCCAAGGGTGGCTGGGAGGGCCATGTCCCTTACTCTGTCACTGCTGGGATGAGCAGCCTCGGGCAAGTCTCTTAGCCCACGGTATGTCTCCTCTGCATGTGGACTATAGGGTTTAGGGCACTGCCCACCTGCAGTCAGGCCCCTACTACATCGTTCCACCCCCTGCCACGTCCCAGAGCCACGTGAAGCATGGGGTGGCAGCCAGCTCTGCCGGGCCTAGGCTCCTCTCTTCCACCCCAGAGACCCGTTCCCAGTACCTGCCGCAGACCCCATGTGGGGTCCCCATCCTGGCTTCTTCTGCCAAGGGAGAGAGCGGTGCCCAGCTTCACTCCCAACTGGTTGTTCCAGGTCTCAGCATCTGCTCCTGGTCCGTCCACAGGGTCCTCCGGGGCTTTTTCGGCGTCCTCCTCCCTGGGTGAAATGAGGCAGGGTCACAAGCTGCATTGGGTTCCACCTGAAACATGGAGCTGGGGTGGGGGCTTGGGACCCGGCTGGGTTTGGGAGGGTGCTTCGGTACTTAGCCCCCCATCTAACCAGACACACTGGCCCCAGCTCATCTGTGTCCCTGCCATCGCTCCCAGGGACGTGTCCTAGAGTCTGCACTGTTAGTTCAAGCTAAGACCTAAAGCACCTGACTCTGGGAGCTGGGGCTTTATGGAGACCATGAGTCTGCCGCCCCCGTGAGCTGATGCCCCCTGGCCCCCACCAGCCAGTGCGTGGGGAGAAACCCAGCAGCTCCACCTCCCAGCAGGGACTCACAGCCCCAGGCACGGAGCAGGTGCTGGGAGCAGGGGGTACGAGACGTCCAGGCCCAGCCCAGCCTGGAGTGGAGGAATGGGCCAGAGGGAGCGTCACCTTGGGTCCTGGTGTCCCACTCACTGCTCACCCCACACCTGGCAGGAGACATCCCAGGCCCAGAGCCAGGGACAACAATATGCAGAGGCCGGGTGCGCAGTGGTGCAGCGTGGTGGCTGGGGGGGGATACAGACGGCGCTGGTCTCTCCCACACGTGTTCTCCACTGCCCCTTTGATCCGCCATGAGAGTCCCCCTACCCCACCACCATGTGCCCCCATGGCACAGAGCAAAGCTGGCTCCCAAAGCCTTGCAGCCGCCCCTCATCTCCTGCCCGCGTGCCCAGCAAGGCAAGGGGGTCACTGCCTAGCAGCAGCCTCCGGCCCAGCAGACACAGACAGGCCTGGGCACAGACCTATTTCCTCTGGCACGGTGGCCGTCACATGGGCCATGCATCCCTTCCCGCACTGTGAAGCCAGGCTCCCCTTCACCCCCTAAGTCCCTGTTCCTCATCCAGTATTCGCCTCCCTCTGGCCTCTGGTCCCGCAGAGGCGCTGGGTGCTTTGATCTCGTCTCTGGGGATGCCCAGGCCCTCTGAACACTGGATTGACTCCTACTCTCCCTGGCTTCTTCCTACCCGGGTGGGTGGGCAGCCACCTCCACCCCACTCCAGATGTTTCCCCCTTGCCCAGACACATCTGGGGGGAGCACAGACTTTCCACATACTCAGGGCTCGGCTGAGCTGGACACAGAGTGCTGGGCGTGATCCTCCGGATTGGAGAGGCTTCACCTGTGCTCACCCATCTGTCACCGGGCACCGTGTAATGGGAAACAGCCCCACAAACCCGATGGATGGGCTAAAAAAATGCAGCTGATGGGAAGGAACTGGCTGGAGAAGGTGGAGGGGGACTGAGATCAGTGAGCAGGCGACTACGGAGAAGCTGGGGGCTGAGGGGCAAAGAAGGGACTGACATTGCAGCCGGGCAGGTGGCGGGGGGGGGTCAGCTCCCAGCAGCCCCCATCACAGGCTGGGCCGCCAGCACGCCAGGCTCTGCACAAACCCAGCGACTTGCACAGCAAACATCTCAGCATGAACATGCATGTCGAGGCAGTGCTGGCAGCTGTAGGGGCTGCAGTGGAAAGGGGAGCGGGGCTGGTGTGTTAAGACCACATGGTTAACCCCTGCCAGGGGAGTGGGGGCCCTCTGTTTGACTTCCTGTGACTTTTGGGGTCCCACAAAAAACACCAGCATGTCCCCATCATGACTGCAGCTGCCGTCACTGCTCTTCCAAAACAAGTAGCATTGCAGCCCCTTTTACACCTCCCGGGAGCCTGAGCTTGAAGCCTGGCCTACTGATCTGGGCACCAGATCCTGCAGAGAATCACACACCCGCCCCAAACCCCACCCCAAGCAATGATTTAGGACAGGGGAAAAGGCTGCCAACACTGGAAAATTCTCCTGGGAGAAGCCAACCACTTCCCGTCCGGCCCTGGGGCTTTTTAGAAGGCCTGGAGCTGCCTCCAGCTAAAACCCTCCTGGAAACCCTAGAGTTTCTATCGCACTGTTGTCATTTGAGGCCGGGAGGTTAAAAACCTTGGCCTTGCTGGAGATAAGAGCTTGGACAAGAGCTTTTCCAGGTGTCTCTTCCACACTATGGCTTAGCATGGAGAAAGGTGGAAGGCACAGCAGAGTTGCACCTTGTAAGCTATATATATATAGCTTATATATATATGTGCCTTCCACCTTTCTCCATACGCATATATACATATTATATATATCTATATATATCTATATATATATATCCCCCGAGCTTTTGCAAGCTGAAGCTTACTGCATCAAAGATCAGATGCGATCACATGCCTTTCTTGCAGGGAAGATACAGTCCAAGTCCCCTGGCTGCAGGGCCAGAAAAGGGAGGTGAATTATAACAACGCCTGCTTTAAGGTCATTTTACGTTACTGGAGTGGAGTAAAGGGGCCCTGGGGAGAATCAGTCCCCAGCGACATCAGTACAGCTCCCCAGATTCTGGCTATGCCCCGTCTGCCCGCCGCGCGTCCCCGCTCTGGTATTTTTACTGAGCTGGGATCCAGCCAGTGCCTCATTACGGAGCAATAAATCACCCGCCCGACCGGGCTGGATCCAAGCGTTCCCCTGCATCTGTCCAAATTGGTGGTGACCGAGCGGGCAATTAGAAACAGCCGCGTCTCTGGGATGGGGGAGCGGTGGAAGAGCTGCCAGGCCGTGAGCTTATACCGGGCAGACGTGGCGAATGCTGGTGCTTGAGGACTGCTCGGACTGCACTCGTGGAGCACCGGGATGGGGGGTGGCCAACTTATCGGGGCCCCGCTTCTACAGTTCACGCCCTCCCCCCGTCGAACACAAAGTCCGTGGGAGACGTCATGGCTGCACCTGTCTTGGACACCCTCTTTGGGATGCGATGTTCCCCCATGGGGCCAATCCCTGGGAGGCTGGCAGCGGTGCCAATGAGGAAAGCAAAGGTGGGTTTCACCCAACGTTCCCCGCTCGGTGACGTCAGGCAGCTGGGGAAACCGAGGCACAGAGGTGGCTAGTGACACTTGGAGGAAAGTCATATAGGGGTCACTTGCACTCAGATCCCAGTAACGTTTCCAGACCTGGCACCGTCTGCACCCAGATACTGCCCAGGCCAGGGGGTGCCTGGAAGGCCCAGCTCAGTTCTGGGTTTCTGGTCCCACGGAGGAAAGGAAAACACTGCCTGTGCCACCGGCCTCCGCGGGAGGCAATCAGAAACCCAGGGGGGTTGGATGCAGCACCGCCCTGGCATTGCTCCCAGCCCAGCTCTCTCTGAAGCCCAGCTGGAGTCCTCCACCTGGCCCCAGCTCTCCCCGCCGCTGCCTCTGTCTAGCTGGAAAGTCATCGCTCTCCTTCTGAACACGCATCTTGCACGTCCCGGAGCTTGGAACGGGAGAGGCGGCTGCACGGGGCTGGAAAAGCCCAGGTCTCGGCGCCTGGAAAGTTGCAGCCGGGTGGGGCCCAGAAGGGGCCATTCACCCACAGCCCCACGCACAATGCCGACCGGTGCCCTGATCCCCTCTGGGAAGAAAAAGAGGGTCCGGGGAGAGCAGAGGCAGATGCCTGCATGCAGTGAACGGGATCCGTGTGGATGCCGTGAGCTAACAGTCTAGCAAGCTGGTCTAATAGCACACGGAAAAACGACGACAGCAGCAGCACCGGTGCCAAAGCAGCTGCCTTTGAGGAACGCTCTGCTTGGAAAAGGTCCTGCCCATCCCGGGTTTCTGGCCCCCGATGATTTCAAGGGCCTCACAAAGGCGCCGCCTGATGCCGTCACGGCACGGCCGCCCTTGCCAGCATCAGGCACAGCTGTCAGCACCTCGGGGTTTGGAAGCAGGTCTCCCTGGAGGCATCTGGAGATGTTCCCATGCTGGCAGCTCTCTTGGCGGGTGCCTTCAGAGGCTCTCATCACGGGACTCCGGGGGCTGGGGCTTTACACAGCACCCCCTGCATCCAGAGTCCCTTGATGAGATCACGAGCCTTGGCAGTGGTGCCACGGTGACCTCAGACACTGGAGACACAGTGCCAGGGAAGATCTAGAGGGTGGCCAGGAAGCAGCCCGCGTTCTCAGGCAGCTGAGGGCAATAAGGAAAGTGGGACAGAAAAAAAGCCGTTGCCGCCAGCCAGCCGGGAGCACAGAGGCTCTTCCCAGAGTCGTTTCCTCTGCCCTTCCCCACCGGGCAAGGCGGTTTGCCTGCGCCAATAGCTAACAGCCAGCTGCACGCTGCAGCTCCGGCCCTGACCCCAAACGTGCTTCTAGCAATAAAGATCCATTAACCCCCTGGCTCAGGGCAGAGCCTCTCCTGAGTTACACGGGTTAAGGGTGTATCACCTGACCGCTGTTCCCAGTCCTTGAACCCATGCCCCCGTACCAGCAGAAAGCTGGCAGCTTCGCTTTCATGCCACCCTTCACTAGGGGCAGAACGATGCAAAAGGGCCGGAGCCCCGGGCCCAGACTGGTCTCGTCACCTGGGCAGAGCCCGAGGACCTGGCTTTTCAAAGACTTTGCCCTTGTGGGGGTTGTAACAACGGAAGTTATAATTTAGAGATGCTCCCGTACTCAGAAGGTCACAGAAGTCAGGAGCTAGGAGACAGCCCCTCAGTGAAGCTGGCTAATTAGAGCCAAACAAAGGGTCTGCAGAGGTTGCCTCTTGCTCCACAAATAAAGTTCGCAGTTACTTTTTCTCCTGCACGGTGTGTGCCTGGATTTAGTGAACCCAACAGTCCCAACAGGGGCAAAGCCCTGCTGGGCTCTGGGCCCCAAATCAACACCCCCATCCTCCCCCCAGGCACCTACACTAGCCAGAAACCAAATATTTCTGCTCTCTACAGTGGGACGAGCCACATCTCCTAGATCCAACCCCTCTCCCACCCTAACGTAAGACTTTCACAGCCTAAACCTTACCAACTCCCTCCCACTGTGCAGGGTGAACTGGGGATCTCCAGCTAGGGAAACTGAGCCACAGACCAGCAGCATGACAGCACACCCTAATTCTCCAAGGTGCACAGCTCCGATCACAGCAACGGGGCCTCCCTGATACCCAGGTGCCCGAATCCTCTGTCCCCCTTTGCTCCAGAGAAGCAGGGCACGGGAGTCCAGCCCCATCCCAGGGGGCAGAGTCAAGGACACACTTGTGGTGACGTCACCCCTGCTGGCCTCCACGCCAGGCCCAGAGCCCGCGGCCCCCCGATTACCAGGGTGGGCCTTTCGCTCGGAGCCACGGCTGTTCCAACTCGTTAGGCTCCCATCTGCTCCGCGGGGATAAATCAAGCTGCTTTTGTTCGAGTGAGGGGTGGGGGGGAGTGTTGCTTCAAGAGAGCAGCCAGCCAGAGGCGTGCGGAGCCAAGAGGCAGCAAAAGTTCCCTCTCCCGCAGCCCGAGCCAGCTGGGGTCCGGCCCGCCAAAGCCACAACACCCCACCCCAGAGCTGACAAGGCCGGGAAAAGACAACACGGGGGCTGCAAAGGCCTGGATCAATGCAGAGCTCTCCGTGCAAAGAGGTCTGGCTTAGAGGGATCCGTCTGGAAGGGATCCCGAGACCCCAGCCCCATGTGCAGGAGGGCCAAAAGGTGACACACACCCCACCAGGCACCTCCTGGGGAACCCCCCAAAACTCTCTCTGATACTTTCCCCCATCAAAACTCCAAGAACCAGCTAAAAATAAATGCTTCTGTTTCCAGCAGCCACCCAAAACTGGGCATTTTTTATTTTTGGCAGTTTGGGGTCTTCAATACTTGGATAACAGGGGAAACTCCCACCCCCCCGGCGTGCAGAACAGCTTCATGGGTCGACGGTAGCTGGACAAAGAGGTTAGATTATGGATGTGGTTAGATTATGGGTCTACCTAGGATGCTTTGGACAGAGCTGATTCTGTCTCAAGCAAGGGTCAGAATAGATGTGACTTCTGGAGGTCCCTTCCAGCCCCGCTTCTTGGTAATTTTACAATCCAAAAAGGGGTGGCTGAGAAAAGGAACTTTTTTTGTTTTTTAAGCCAAGTCTTTGACAAAAAAAAGGCAGACGACTTGGCTGAAACAGGGCGCGTTCCCCACAAAAATGCCACAAACTGGCTATTTCCCACTCAAGGAAACCTCAGCGAGAAGTATGTGGCCAGATGAACTTAGTGATACGGGCCCTACCGCTGGGAGAGCTTTGAATCGGAGACCAGCCAGGCTGGAAGGGTCCCCAGGAGTTGCGGCGAGACCGTCCCAGACACGTCCTTGTATCACCTAGCCCTAAAACGACACAACCAGCTGCGTTGCACAACCACAAGGCCTAGTGACACGAGGAGACTCTGAACCTGCCCCAGGTCAAGCCAGGGGATGAAGGCTGGCAGTGTCCTGCCAATGCAAAGGGGGTTAAATGCCCTCCAGAGATGCCAGGGAGGCACCATGCCCCCTGATACAGAGGAAGGTAACTCCCCAGCCCTCCCAGTCCATACCAGCCTGACCGGGAGGGGGATGAAGTCTGGAAAAAAGCTCAAGCACCTTCCACTCCACTTTGCACCCTGCGGGTAGCAAATATACAGGGATAAGCCCTTTTCTAGGACAACCCCAGGGCTCCCGGCACTGCCCTTTCATTAGGCAGCTCGTTAGGGAGGGGATCATGCACTGGACAAGCTCGCGATGCATCCTCCCGTCCGTGGGGAGCAGGCTGTGCCGGGCCATGTGGCCATCCACGCCCCGAGCCGCCATGTTGCTCGGGGCTTAGCCCGGGTCCGAGGTGAGCAGATGATGAAGGCAAGGGAGTGCACACGTGTGTATTTGTGTGCATGCATGATCTTGTGTGTGAGTGTGATGATGACCTCCTGCGTCCGCAGGGATCCGGGCAGAGGCGTGACCCAAAACACCCTTGCGCAGTGCGGCTGCATGTGCACGCATGCACACACATACACAAGCTCATGCATGCACGCAAACCTGCACACATATGCAAACCTGCACAGACATACACACACATGTATACACATAAATACACGCACAAGCACACATGCAAACATATGCACATGCATGAACACATACAAGCTCGCACAGGCATGCAAACACACACATGCAGACACACACAAACACACATGCACGCACACAAACACACATCCACGCAAATGCACACATGCATACAAGCTTATGCATGCACATGCACACATAAGCAACCCTTCTCAGACACAAAAATACACACAAACATGCACGCACACACATGCATGCAGACCCACATGCACACACATACAAGCTCACACATGTATGCAAACACACACATATGCACACACCTACAAAAGTGCATAAACTCACACAAATATGGACATGCACAAATACACACGCAAACGCATGCACACAAACATGCAGATGCACACATACATGCTAACCTGCGCAGCCACACAGACATGTGCACGCACAAATCTACGCCCCCAAACACACATGCAAACGCAAGTGCACACATGCACGCAGACACACACCAGCTCACAGGCACATATGCACATACACACTCAAATCTGCATGCACACACACACACACACACACACACGCATGCACACACTGCCCTGCCCTCAGCCTGCCTCGCGATCCGAACATCGCCCTAAAATAGCCCCGTGCCCGTTCTCGGTTGCTACAAACACGGGTTATTTTGGAGGTGCCAAGAGCACACGGTGCCAGGCCCTACCCAACCAGTTTCCCGTCCTGGGGTGGGCTTCGGGGTTGCCATGGCCAGGCACTGGCACGGCCCAGGCAGCCCCTCATGGGCGAAATCTAGCCGTGGTCCCACATCACCCATCCGTGCCCTCTCTCAAGCCCTCTGGTCCTCGCACTCCTCCCTCAGGCAAGGCTCCCAGTGCCACCCCCACCCCTGCTACAACAGAGCCGCCTTCCCCAGGGCCCAGAAAGCACTGCCAGCTCCCACAGCAGACGGCCCCATGGCGGCAGCTTTCCTCCAAGCTCCTGCTCCCGGAGTCCTGGGAATCTCAGCTCTGCCCCTGGGAGGACCAGCCCGAGTTTCTGGCCTTTCTTCCCCCTCTGGATTTCCCAGCCGGGCTCCTTCTGCTTTTGGCGCCCGGAGGGGCCTGACTCAGGGCTTTCGAACTGTCGCTGACAGCGCCGGAGGGAAGGGAAGGGAAGTGACGAACTGGGTCGCACAGTAGCGGGGCCGAGGGGGATGAAAAGAAACCCAGGAGTCCTCGCTCCTGGCCGCCCTGCCCGACCTCTTCAAAGCCCACCCCAGGGACACAGCCCAGCCCAGGTGGGCTTTCCCCCGCTGCAGCGGGAGCTGCTTTATGGCTGGGATCTCTGAGGGCGCACTGCCATGAAATAATCCGGGCACCGGTGTGGAAAGGCATTGAGCTTTGGGGTCAGGAGGCCTGGACCCCCCATAGCTTCCCCAAAGCCCGAAGGGGAAAACACCCTGCCTGGGTGCTGGTGGCTGTCACATACAGAGGGGCGATGAGCTGCTGGCTGCCAGCCCTGGTGCCCGTTACCAGCCCCGTCGGCAGGAGACTGCAGCTGAAGCCGCCGGGGCTGGCAGGCTAGGACCAGATCAGCCTTACATCCCGGCGCTCGTGGCTTGTCCTGCCTGGGCTTGTGGCTCATTCTAGCCTCCGGGACCACGGTGCCAGCCTGACGGGTTGGGTGATGGGGCAGGGCTGCGGGGAAAGCCCCTTGGAGTCTCTCCCTGGCGGGCATCTACGCTTGAGTCCTCGGTGCCGGATCCCAGACGCCCAACCCCTCGAGCAGCACTGCCACGGCCCGGCCCCGGCGCCCCCGGATGCCGCCCCCATGCCAGGCACCCTTGGGCCCCGCTGACACGGCCGTGTTTGTAAACACTCCCGTCCCGTCCCTGCCCTGTCCCCGGGCCGGGGAGGTGAAAGAATCTGAAGCATTTTTGGACGGCAAAGTAGGGCAGGGGGGAGGGGGGCACCGCTGCCCGGCGGGGCTGATCCTGCTAGGAACGGGCTCCAGAGCCTGGGGCCACCGGGATCCTCCGGCACATGCTGGCGGGGAGCGAGTCACCAGCTCCAGATGCTTCTGGGGCAGGGCCAGGGCCAGGGCCAGGGCCAGGGCCGAGGGTAAAGGGAAGGGAAGCCGAGGGGGGTTCTTGCAACCCAAAGTGCCCCAGTGACCCCAGCACCCCCAGTCCAGCCAGATCCCAGCGTTTCCTA
>NW_005842996.1:309219-321131 GCF_000455745.1 Alligator sinensis | reverse complement strand
CCCCGCCCCGCCCCGGGGGCGGCTCCCACGGCCCGCACCGGCACCGCCACCGCCACCGCCTCTGTGCCGAGAAGACCCCGCGCTAGGGGAACGCACACACTCACCCACAGCTTACACACCCCATCTGACACACTCGCTATACTTTCTCTCTCCAAAGAGCGCACACGTGCACACACTCACACACAGCTCTACAGGGAACACACACACAACATACCGGAGACACACACACTGTACAGGAGAGATGCACAGACACACACACACAGTCTACAGGGAACACACACACCTGTGCACACCCGCATCAATACCAATCTACAGGGAAGACACGTGCACACACACTCTGTACAGGAAAGAAAGACACATGCACACATGAACACACAGCTTTACAGCGTACACACACACAACATACACACGGGAGATGCACACACTGTCTCCATACAGGGGAGATGCACACACGCACAGAGTCTACAGGGAATGCACACACCTGTGTACACACACATCAATACCAAGCTACAGGGAAGACGCATACACACACTCACGCACACACACACACACACAGATCGGCAGGAAACACACCCTGACCCCCAGCTACAGGGAGCACACACAATCTGTGGGGAAGACCCCCAGCCTACAGGGCAGACGCACAGTCCCCCCCCATGAATAGTCCCTCCCGGCAGGGCCCAGCTGTGCTGGCTCCGGCCTTTCCTGACCTGCCCGGGTCTGGAGGAGGCCCCGGCCCAGCCCTGCCCCTGGTTCTCCCCAGCCCCATGGAGCAGATCAGGCCCAGGGCTTGTCCCAGCTCGCGCGGTGCTGCTTGGAGGAACCGGGAGACAACCCAGGCGTCCGGGCTCCCACTGGGAGCAGAGGCAGCCTGAGGCTTTGCACTGGGCAGCACAGGGCCCAGCTGGGGCAGGTGAAGTGCCACCAGGGCAGCAGCAGATAGACGAGCGCCCCTTTGAATCCAGGTGCACAGAGGAGCAGTTGGAAACGATTGATTAACCCTCAGCCCAGATCCCCCCGCTCACACTGGGTCTCACAGAGCAGCTCCTCGCCCCCAAGCTGTCAGTGCTCTTAACCCCATTTCACACCTAGGTCAACCGAAGCACGCAGCAGGGGACAGAACTGGATCGAGATCACTTGGCAGACTGGGGGGAGAAATGAACCCAGGTATCCGGCAGCCCAGTGCTCTGCTTCTCACGGGCACAGGAGAAAGTTACCCCTGGGGTGGGGAATGGCAGCACAGCGGTGGACAGCACGGGGAGCAGAGAGCAGAGCAGTGGATTGGGCAGGAGAAGGGCATTGGAGTGCCACTCAGGGTGGGCAGGGGTGTTTGCAGCCCACCTGCCCCCCACTGCTCCAGGGCCTGGGAAACCCCCCCTCCAGGGTCTCTGACCTCTCCAAGGAACCAGCCCCTGGCCCACGGGGTGAGCGTGGCAGGTTATTCACTCGGCAGGGGTCCTGCAGGCGCTAGCCAAGACTGTGGCTGGAGCTGCAGGCCCCATGCAGGGCGAGAGACATCTTCCAAAGAGCTCCCCATGGAACCAGGCCAAGTAACGTGGTCCCAGCCCGGTGACACCCAGATCAGACCCCCTTCTTGGAGGTCCCTTGAGATGCGACGGCTGCGATCCCGGGCCCAGCAGCCGGCCCCACGGTTCTCCCCAGGGTCATGAGCAGCTGGGGGAAGGCCAGGAGCACGATGGCTTCCCAGGTGCTCTCTGCTCTCCCCTTCCCGCCGGCCCCTGGCAGCCCAGATCGGAGCAGGAACCTGAAACCAACCATCTCCCGATGGCAGAGATGCAGCTCTCGGGGCTTGGCATGAACTGCTGGCACCAGCCCAGGCCTGGCTCTCATCCCCAGCAGGCCAGGCTCCCCCCCACGCCAGGGGGCTGGAAGACAGGGGCTCAAATACCCCTTTTTGCCCCCTGATGCCATCCAGGGACCTCACCCTGGGTCTCCGCTAGAGCAAGGAGACCCATATCTGCTACTAACCTGCTGGGTGGCCTTGGTATTCCGCTGCCTGTGCCCGGCCCCCGCAGAAGCTAATAACCGAACATCCCTTGGGACCCCCAAGATGAGACACGTGGATGGTTGGGGTTCCCCATTACTGTCTGGCAGGACCCGGCTCCTCTCTGGGAAGCATGAGATGCACAAACTCCCAAGCAGAGAAGGTCGGGGATGCTTTCAGTTGTGTGTTGGGGGGGGGAAGGGGGGGGGAGAATAAAAGTCCTGCGTCTGTCCAGATAAGGGGGATGTTGCTATCAAGCCAGAACATGGCATTTTGGGACCGTGCCAGGTTGACCTGTTTGAAACGCTCTGAATTTTCCTTTCAAAGAGCCTTTGCAAAATAAGCCCGACCGTCCGGCAGCTCTAATGCTGCAGAGAGTTAAAAGAAGGTCGCGCCGGGGACAAAAATGTCTCTGTCTTTATCAGCAACATGTTTCAGTGACTTCAAAATTCCTCCTTTTATCCCCCACCTCCGCTGCCCACCCCTAAAACACACATACATGCACAACAGGGCCATTTTCTGCCCACCTTAGAAGAAAAATCTGCAATCCCCGATTTCCAGAAAAGTGGGAAAAATCCAGCATCTGCTTGATGAAGAGCAACCTCAGCTGAGCCTTTCCCCACCGAGGCGCTTAGAAGTTTGCTAACTCCAGATGTTCCTTTTCAGCTGTTTTTTTTTAAATTTGGAAATAACTTATTGCTCTGTGGACGCCATCCAGCTGAACGCAGCAGTGCTGGTCTCTTACTATCCAGTTACTCTGCTGTATGAGGCTGGGGTGGATCGGGGCGGGGGATGGGGAGCAGGGGGTGCATTGATGCCGTGCACCCCAAATTTAAACCAAACTACCCGGCAGTACAAGTGGCATTTCTATTTGGGGAGTCACGACTTCTCGACTCGTTGGGCTCTTCCTTCTCAGCATTTCATGACATGTATTAACGACCCTCGCTCTTTTTAAACTGTCTCGATGCTCCGCTCATCAAGCTATCTGCTCTCCTGCAGTTCTGCTGCCTGTTAGGTGCTCCTGGGAACGGAGCTCTTATTTCGCAGCCCAGCTGACTGGTTTTTACCTCTAGCTCAAAACACGAACTGAGACGTGGGGACAAAGTTTCAGTAAAGCTCTGGACATGCTCTCAAAATGTATTGTTTTTGCCTCTGTTGCTGGGTTTTTTAAACACCCGGGGTATGATAGAGCAAATTAATGACCTTTCCAATAAAGAGGCCTGCGAGGTTCTTTGGGAAAATGTGATATCTTTTACTTGAGCAGCTAAATATTTGGAAAAATTGTTCTTTGCAAGCTTTTGGGCACAAACACCCTTTGTCAGGCAGATCCATTTGTTATTGCTTCCATCTTAAACTGCAGACTATAGCCCGAGGCTCCCAGCATATTAGCAATGCTTCTAGGGTTTTTTGACCCGGAGAAAGATATGTGTTGTGTTATATGCACCACACCGTCTGCACCCCCTGTTTCAAAATCCTAGATCTGCCCATAGCTATGCTATTACTCTCCAACACTGGAGCTGGGCTGGTCTCAGCGGTGGCAGATGACAGGACAAGGAGCAATGGGCTCCAGCTGCAGACAGGGAAGTTGAGGTTGGATATTAGGGAAAACTTTCTCACCCAGAAGGCGGTGAAGCACTGGAACAGGCTTCAAGAGAGGTGTGGAGTCTCCATCCTTGGAGGATATTAAGACAACGCCTTGGCTGAGATAATGTAGTTGAGGTTGGTCCTGCTTGGAGCAGGGGGTTGGACTAGGTGTGACCTCCTGAGGTCCCTTCCAACCCTCATTTTTTATGATTCTGTGATTCTTTGAAATGATGCTTCATTAGAAAGACGTTACTATGTTGTTGTTAATTAACTGTGTTGTCACTACACAATTACTACACTGGTACAGAATCATACAATCATAGAAAATGAGGGTTGCAAGGGATCTCAGGAAGTCACATCTAGTCCAACCCCTGCTCAAAGCAGGACCAGCCCCAACTGCATCACCCCGCCAAGGCTTTGTCCAGCCGGGTCTTAAACACCTCCCAGGATGGAGACTTCACCACCTCCCTGGGTAACCTGTTCCAGTGTTTTACTATCCTCCTCATGAGAAAGTTTTTCCTAATATCCAACTTTGATTCCCCTTGCTGCAACTGGAGCCATTGCTCCTTGTCTGTCATCTGCCACCGTTGGGAACAGTCCAGCTCCATGTGGTGACGTCAGTGGCAAGTGGGGGGGGGCAGGTGGTGACTGGCAAATCTCAAGGGCGGCACATGCCCCCCACAACGCATCACCTATGATGACTACCATGTTCTCTGCTATTACCACCCAATTCCTATGGCCTATGATGCTGTTACTCTACCATTATTATAATACATTCAACTATTACGATTCGTATTATGCTGTTACTCTGGTCTGCCATGTTTTTTCCCTGTTTGCTTGATCTGAACCTAAAAGGCCACGCTTTGCATCACTCTATTTCTATACCAGTTGGTGCAATGAGGGGTGCCCTGAGAGCCTTTCAGGGGTGCTGCAGGGGTGTTAGCACTGTTAGGTGTGCAAACGTGACTCATAAAATAAGCCCAGGGATTGCAAATGGGAATCCAGAGTTGTTCAAACATCCTGCCTCGCTTCTGAGCTCTTTGCAACAGAAGAATCACACTATTATTTTCCTGCCATCAAAAAACAAGTGAAAACTAAGCTGGTGTTTTCCAAGTGGGGGCTGGAGTCTATCCAGGGGGCTCTTGGGTCTAAAAAGGTTGAGAACTACTGTTATATCTATAGATATAACGACTATAGATCACCATAGCTCTGTACAGTCATTACAATTTTCTGTCCAAATATTATCCCACATAGTGATATTATTACTATGATTACCCCCCAATTCTGTGGTATATTAAGCCATTACTTTACTTCTATGCTGTTGTGACAGCGTGCCACGCAGTTATTATACCACGTGCGGCTCTTGATGCTAGAGTATCGCAGGGCAGTGCCCGACTGTACAGAGGGCAAGGAGGGCCCAGCATTTTGGCAGCGAGCCACAGGTTAGCCCTGCACCCTCCCCGAGGGCCAGTCCAACCCCCTTCCCCTGCTCCATCAGCTGCTCTGCTTTCAGCTCCCAGCCCTGTGCTCCCTCTCCAACTTGCTGCTCTGCTTTCTACTCCCTGCCCTGCGCCCTCTACCCAGTCTGCTGCTCTGATTTTTGCTCCCTGGCATGGGCTCCCTGTCTGACCTCTGTTTTCTGCTCTGTGCCTGATCGGCTGCTCTGCTTTCTGCTCCCTGCTCTGCACCCTCTACACAATCTGCTCTGCTCTCTGCTCCCTGCCTGATCTGCTGCTCTGCTGTCTGCTCCCTGCCCTATCTGGCACTGTGTTGCCTGTCTCCCCGGCTGCACACAGAGGCTTCCCAGGTGGTCCCCTCTGCTATGGAGCACTCCAGGATCGCAGTGCAGGTCTCACGGCGCCGGGCGCTGTACATAATAGAAGCAAGTAACGCAGAATCCAAAGGACGGCCCAGGCCACAGCCGGCCGGCAACCCCCAGCACTAATTAGTCCGGTGCCAGCCGGTGTTTACGCCTCCGGGGCCCGCAGGGGTCCTGCCCCAGCCACAAATGAGTCCTGACAGGACTGACAGCCGGGAGCCACGGGGCAGAGGCCGAGCCCTGCACTGCAACGTGCGGCTGTGGGCACCTGGCACGGGATGCCCCGGCCCCAGCCTGCTCCACAGGGGCTGGGAGTCTTCCAGGGCCCGGCCTGGGGACCGGGTTGGAGCTGCGCTGGGGAAGATGTGCGCATAGGCAGAGGCATGGAAATGCCACACAGCCAGACGGATATGGGATCCAGGAGTCCTGACTGCCAGCCCCACAATCGCTTCCGCCTTCCCCCGATCCCCTCAAAATCTCTGTATTTCACTTGCTGGTGGTGAACTCACACGCATGTGCACAGATGCACAGACACAGAGTCCGGGGGGCAGGTGGGAGGGGAGTAGGGGTCCCAGCCCCAGCCCCTTCCTCCCCCTGCAGCCCCAGCCCTGTGTGTTTTGGCCCCAGACCGAGGCGTCCCGGAGCCCGGGGCTGCCGGAGGCTCCAGCACAAGGCGCGCTCTGTTCCCAGCCCTGCACAAACACAGGCCGGCCAAGCTGGAGGAAACAGCCCCGGCCAGTCCGGGGCGGCCAGGAAAGCAACAGGGCTTGTGGGGGTGGATCAGGATGCCTGGCTCTCCTGCCTGTCTCTTCCCCCCATGCCTCAGTTTCCCTGCTCTCCCAGGTCTCTATGCTAGGTGCAAAGAGGCCCCTCACACCAAGAGAGGGGGGCTGCTACCATAATTCTCCAAAATGGCAATAAACCATGCAGTGGGTTTGCCAAAGCCACCCCCACATGCTCTGGCACTTCCAGCCTGCTCTGGTCACTGGGGGTCTTCCCAACCGGGCAATCCCCAGCCTGGCGGCACCACCCCATGCTTGGACCCCCTCGGCTTTGCAGCCTGCCCGTTGTGGTCCATGGTGCCAGGCATGTGGAGGGGTCACGATGCTGGCAAAGCCGGGGGGGCTCTTTCGATGGGAGGATGAGGCAGGGGTAGGGCCAGCTCCTCTGCTCCAGCCCCCACTGCTGGGGTGCCCTAGTCCTGGGGAACAGGCCCAGCCCCTTGCACACCTGCTACCCCCCGAGCACACACAGACGCACACAGATATGCACCAATACAGAGACATGCAGAAATGCAAGGACACGGAGACACATACACAGACAGACACACACATAGACACGCACAGGGACAGACACACGCAGACATGCACAGACATGGGCACAGAGACACGCGTGCATGGGCACACGCAGACATGCACAGACACGGGCACAGACACACACACGGGCACACGCAGACATGCATAGATATGGGCACAGACACACACATGCACGGGCACACGCAGACATGCAGAGACAGGCACGCACAGAGACCCAGACACGCAGATGCTCACAGACATGCACACGCACATGAACAGATGCACGCACATGTGCACAGACCCCCCCCCCCCCGCCCCTTCCAGAGCCAGGCCCTGGCGCTGCCCATGTGCTGACAGTGGGGACATCATTTTCCACCGTGATGCTTCAAGGGGGCCCCCCACAATGACCCCCCCAGGCAGCAGGGTCCCTGCAGGATTGGGGGCCGTGCCAGGCTGTGCCCCCGGAGGTGAAGGACTCCAGCTGCACCCAGCAGCCGCCAGCTCCTGCATTCCTGGCCCCGGATCAAAGTGCGATAAGCTGCGCAGCACAGAAATCCCCTTCTCCCGGCCGCCCTGAGTCACCCGCTCTGGCTTCCTCCAGCTTGGTCGGGGCAGGAAGCAGGGGGGGGCCTGATGTGCTAATATTAGCCCCCACGTCGGGCCCTAGCAGCAGCCCCAGGACGCTTTCCTGCTCCCTGCCTGCCCTGGGATGCTCCCACCCAAGCGGGCAGAGATGGGGCGGGTGGGGGGGGGTCAGTCACTGCATGCAGGCTGGGCTAGTGGTTAAAGCAGTGCATGGGTCTGTTCCCAGCTGTGGGGTCACCAGAGGGGGGGAGGGAGTCTCCCTTATGCTGTGCCTCAGTTTCCCCTCCCAACCCTGGCCCAAGCATGGGTGGGGGAGGTCTAAGTGTCTGCAGCAGATCTCATAGGTAGAGCGAGACAAGGGATGCTGGGAGTTTACCCACTTCCTATCCCAGTCACTAGCCAGCCCTCATGCCGACCCCCCTCCTCCACCATGGGTACGCCCATGACCCAGGTTGGATTTGAACCTGGGACTCCAGAGCGCTGCCCCTTGCCTCACACAGGGCAGTGTGCAGCAAACCACTCTCTGCCTCAGTTTTCCCCATCCATGCAATGGGCACATCATCACCCCTCTTCCCCTGGGGGCATCCACAGAAGCTACATGGGAGCAGACAACACCCCCCACCCCCATGCCCAGCGCTGGTGCAGGAGGGGTTGGGATCCATTGCCCCAGGGACCCCCGAGGCCGAGGTGGAGGGTCCCGGGGCCCTGGGGAAGCCGCCTCTGTCTGCTGGGTCCTCAGAAGCAACTATGCGCCGCCCCCCCCGCATGCCGCGGGGTGAGCCACACCTTCCCAGAATCCCTTGCAGCTGGCGATGGAGAAAACTGGGCATGGGGGAGTCAGCCCTGTGCTGGGGAAGGGGGAGGCGGGGAGGTGACACGCACTGAGCTCCCTTTGTCTAATGCTTTTAATTGCTCCAGGATATTTTTAGCCACTGGGTTAATTAGTGGCTTCGACTTGACGAGGGTGTTGGGGTGGCAGGAGTTGGGGGGGTGGGGCAAATGGGTCATGAGGGTCTGGCTAGGGGGAGGTTGATGCTAATCACCAGTAACGAGGCCCACAGCTCCGTTGCATCCTGGGCTGGGCAGGAAAAGAACCCGGCATCCGGGTCCAGCTGCCCCCGCTCCCTTCCAGCGCAGGGGCAGAACCCAAGTGTCCTGGCCCCAGCACCCTCCTCTGACACAGTTTCCTGCCTTACACCAACTGCTGGTGCCTCCCGGGGCGGCTGCTGAGGCCTCTTGGAGCCCCTGGGCTTGGATCCAGCCGTGCTGGGGGTCCCCAGTCTCCCCCAAGGGTGCAGAGGTGCCCTCACGCTCGGTAACTCCATCCCTTTTATGCTCCTCCCTTTCCCCCACCACACGCTAGAGCAGCCTTGGGGCTGCTCTCAGCTCCATGCATAAAGCCGGGGGACAGGAAAGCCCCCCGCACCGTGCCAGGCTCCCTGCAGGGGCTGGCCATGCTTGGTGCCTGGCGGCCCTGGGGGCTAAGCGGGACTTTGGGGGGCACCATCGGGCAGAGCTGATCAGCTTGAGCTACGCTGATGCCTTTGTCTGCAGCTTCCCACATGGCTACAGAGCCTAGTGCCCTCTCCTAGGACCCCTCGGGTGGGGAGGAAAAGAACCCAGGCCTCCCACAGCAGAGGACAGAGCCCAGGAGCCCGGGCCTCCATTTGACCTCCAGCTCTGGGGACAGCCCCCTTGCAGACTTGTCCTCGGTGGGCCCAGCTGCCCCTACCCCTATTCATGTCCCCTCTGCGAGCTGCTGGCAGCCTGGGAAGGTTCCTGGGAAGGTCGGCAAAGCCCTTGGCACTCCCTTCCCGGTTATCAGCCAAAGCTGCTATGGCTTAGAGGGCCCCACTCAGGAATTTCTGTACGGGAAGAGGGGCCCCCGGCCCCAGACAGCTCTTGCACAGGGACGTCCTCGTCAGTCTGGAGGGACCGTGGGAGATGGGAGATTCCTGCCCGGTTTCTCCCCGGGGGACCGTGGGGCTCTCAACTGGGGCCACAGCTTCCACCGCGGCTCATACACAGGACTCCCCTTTGACGACCCCACTGGGAAGTATCGATGTGCTCTGCGTCGCTGGCCCCGTGCCTCAGTTTTCCCGGCTGTGGCATAGAGCCAGCAATACCTATCTCCTGTAGGGCAGGGGTTGAGCCCCCCGCCATCCCCATTGATCTCGAGGCCAGTGCCCCCCTGTGGTGCTAGTGCAGAGCAGCCTCCCTTCCTGGTGGGTTGACCCTGAGGATTTTGGCCTATGTCAAATGGACCCCGTCCCCACCCCCATATTTGGTAACCAGGTCCCGGAGCCCCTTCCCCACCCTGCAGGCTCCTATTACCCAGCTGCCGCTAGGGCTCAGGGGGCTGGGGGCTTCCAGAGGGACTGGAGACGGCTCCTGGTGCGAGGCACCTGCAGAAGGGTTATTTCCCCCTCCCCTAGAGGCAGTGATGTGACCAAGGGCACCTGGCACATGGGTGGCAGAAGCAAGGCCTCATCTCGCTGCCTCCTGGGGTCCTGCCAGGACCTGGAGCAGAGCTGCCCTCTCCCTGCCCAGTCCCATCTGTCAGCACTGGGTGGGAGTCACTGGGGGCCCCGGCATGGGAAGCGTCACCTCTGACCTGCCTCCCGCCGACACATTTAGCCAGCACCTGGCGCCGAGCAGGGTTGGGCCCTTTGGAAACGCCGTAAACACAAATAAAGCTCCACCCCGCCCGGCTTTCCCGAATTAGCTGCAGAGCAATTAACCCTCCACATGCCCAAAGCAGGGCACACGCAGGGACACGTCCCGTCCTCTCCAGCACCAGCAGCTCCCAGCTGCCCGCTCTGATGCCTGCAGGCCTGGGATGGGTACATGGGTGACAGGTGGGCCGGCTGGCTCCTAGCACTGCCTGGCCTGGCTGCAGCCCCTGGGTCCAGGGCAGGTGATGGGGTGGTCCTGATCCTGATACATGCAGAACTGGACTGGGGGGGCTGGACCCTGGGAGCTGGCCACAGCCAGCCCTGGTCCCAACCGGACTGGGGGAACAGGGCTCAGGCCTGAAGCCCCCACAGCTCTGAGCCCCCTGCCCAGCTGTGCCCCCAGCTCCCCTCCCAGTGGGGCTGGGACTGTGCCAGGCACCGGCAGCAACAGCAGCCTCTGGTCCCCAGGCCTAGGAAGGAGCGGGTTGGCGGGGCGGAGGTATTGGACCTGGAGCCGCCACAACTACACAGCCGCTCTGCAGTGGCTGGGATTGGGGGAGAGCTCTGGGATGCCCCCTCAGGGCCACTGATAAACGACCACCCCCTGCCCTGCTCTGTGCCTCAGTTTCCCCTGTGGGAGCACCCCCCCACACACACTTTGCGGCCTGGCTGGGGTGGCTCCGAGCTTGGCCCGTTCATCAGGACAGCAGCGGCAGCTGCTTCTCCGGGGCTGGGATCCAGAGAAGGAGGGTGGAGCCTGGGGATGCTGGCATGGAGCCAGGACTCTGGCCTCTGCTACTGCCACACTGTGGGGCCTTGGTCATGTCACTTTGCCAGCACAGGAGCAGAGGTCCAGTGTGTGTGGCTGGGTGGTAGGACTGAGCCAGAAGCTGTTTCTAGCAAGCACTGGGTGGGAGGAGGTTTCCAGGCTCACGGGGGTTGCTGGGCTCAGACCTGGCTCCCAACACCTGCCAGCTCCCACCCAGGTAGGGGTGAGGGAAGCCCCATGTGACTCCTGCTGCTCGGGCCCATACGGAGCCCAGCCCCCTCTGCCCTCCACCCCGCTCTGCCTTTGATGAGATCTTGGCTGCCATGTGCCAGGCAGATGTGGCTGGAAGAGAGCTGGCCGGGGGGGGGGAACAGAGCCGTATGGGAGCAGGAAATGCAGCACCAGTTGCCAGAAGGAAGTCGCCCAGCTCTGGCACAGCCTGGCATCCAAGACACCAGCCCCGGTGCAGCCAGGACACCTGGGTTCAGTGCCAGGCCACAGGACCTCGGGCTTTGCCATCCTGTGCCTCACTTTCCCCTATGCTATGGGGCTGCTTGTGGCCGTACCTGGCTTGGGGGGACACCCCTCCCCGTCTCAGGGCCTCTGTCTCCCCTGGGCCAGGAGAAGTCCAAGCTGGCCAGGGCCCCAGCTCCAGGCCTGCCGCAGCCCTGGCTCCAGGCCAGAGCCCCGACCGCAGGAGCCGGCCACGCGCCCCGCTCCACTTTGTTCCCTCACCACGCGCCAGGAACTGGAGCCCCAAGCCAAAGCCTCCGGCTCCCGCCCCACACAAACCTTTCAGCAAAGCCAGGGCAGAGCTCCCAGGCGTCTGGCCTGCCATGGGGGGCATCCCATGGGGGGCTTGACCCTGGGCCAGGACAGCGATGGAAGCAGGGAAATGGGGGTATAACTCAGGGGCAAAGACCCCAGGTGCTGAGAACGGATCGGGGCAAGGGGGTCCCCACACACAGCCTGAGGCCGAAGCCGCCAAAACACAGAGGGAAGGGACGAGACGGCCAAGTCGTGGCTGCCTGGAATTTCCTCTCCTCCCTACAGCCTCCCCCAGCGCGGGGTCATTACCTTCCTGCTTGCGGGGTTGTGGCTGCCGCGCTCCACCCCAGAGCCAGCTGCATTTCAGAGCAAGGGAAGGGAAGAGCCTGGTACGTGGCAGAGAAGGGGGCATCTG
>NW_005842996.1:308299-309208 GCF_000455745.1 Alligator sinensis | reverse complement strand
AGCCGCCCCAGTCCCCGCAGGAGGCACCCAGGCTCCCCCCCAGAAAACCAGGAGCTGCTCTGGGCCGAGTCCCTGTAGAGCCAGGAGGGCTCTTTTACCCTGAACCCTGACCCGGGTACAGCCACAGCCACTGTGTAGCAGCCCAGGGACCCTGGGAGACTGGGTTTGCAGGTGCCCTGAGGCCTGCACATGTGTGTGCACACACATGTAGCTACCTGTGCATGTGTAAGCCTGTGTCCATGTGCTTGCACATGAGGGCCTCTGTGTGCTCCCTGATGGCAGAAGCCCCCAGATGGGCACGGACTTACATGAGGGTGTGTGCCCATACATGTGTGTGCAAAGGTATGTGTGTGTGCACCTGTGCGCATAACTGTCTGTGCACATGCAAAGAAAAAGAGGGAAAGGGGCCAGGAGGCTTCTTTGGCTGACCACAGAAATCCAGGGCAGCCTAAGGGCCAAAAGGGGAGCACATAAAAAGTGGAAACAGGGAGAGATCACCAAAGATGAATATACCTCCTCTCCTCATGCTTGTAGGGAGGCAGTTAGACGGGCCAAAGCTACCATGGAGCTGAGGATGGCAACCCAAGTAAAGGACAACAAGAAATTGTTTTTTAGATATATAGGGAGTAAAAGGAAGGCCCAGGGAGGAATAGGACCCCTGCTAAATGGGCAGAAACAATTGGTGATGGACGGGGGGACAAGGCTGAACTCCTCAACGAGTTCTTTGCCTCAGTGCTCCTAAGCGAGGGGCACGACAAGTCTCTCACTGGGGTTGCAGAGAGGCAGCAGCAAGGTGCCAGACTGCCATGCGCAGACCCTGAGATGGTGCAGAGTCACTTGGAAGAACTGGATGCATTTAAGTCGGCAGGCCCGGATGAGCTCCATCCGAGGGTGCTGAAGGCACTGGCC
>NW_005842996.1:305732-307295 GCF_000455745.1 Alligator sinensis | reverse complement strand
GCTGCCTATAAGTTCATCACGGGGGCACAGAAGGGAATTGGTGAGGTTTTATTCACCAAGGCGCCCCCAGGGGTTACAAGAAATAATGGCCACAAGCTAGCAGAGAGCAGATTTAGATTGAACATTAGGAAGAACTTCTTCACAGTTCGAGTGGCCGAGGTCTGGAACGGGCTCCCAAGGGAGGTGGTGCTCTCCCCTACCCTGGGGGTCAGCCCTCTTTCCTGCCTGTGCAGGGGGTCGGACTCAATGATCTATTGAGGTCCCTTCCGACCCTAACATCTATGAATCTATGAATCTATGTGACTACATGCATGTGGCTGTGGGTGCCTGGCTGGGTCTGGGGTAGGGGCAGGGCCCCTGGAGGCAGCAGCTCTACGCCAGGCCATGCCTATGTACAGCACGGAGCGCGCCGAGCAGCACCCTGTGCTCCAGCCCCACCGGATTCGCTTAGCCAAGCCGGGGAGCGGCTTGAGCCCCAGTGCCTGCCCCGTCACCCACACCTGAACCAGACACCAGCCAGACCTACACGCCTGAGTCTGGGAGACACCCCCCAACTGGGCAGGGCAGGGGCAGGGCCAGGACAGGTGTCAGAGGTAGCCCATGAGATCATGGCTCTGCCCCACTGGCCCTGGTGCCTTCCCACCGCATCCACCGTGGCCCATGCAAATCCCTCGATGCCCGGTCTGCTGCAGGGTGGAGGGGGCAACTGAGGCACAGGCAGGAAAAGGGGCTGGTGGCACAGTGGGTCTATAGCAGAGGTGGGGGGTTAGGACCCTCAGGAGTCCGGGGCAGGAACCGGGGGCGTCTCTGGGGCAGGGGGGTGGCAGTGAACGTCATGCTGACGTCCCTGTGGGGAGTGGGAGCTGGGCTCAGAGCTGGGGGGAGGAGGGGTCTGTCCATCACCCAGGCGTCTGGCCTTGCCTTTCCCCTTCCCACTGCCTCCCACCCTCCAGCAACTGGACACCTGGGTCTGGCAGATCAAGCCACACCTTTGACCCTGAACCAGCCCTCTGGAGTGGCTGGGGGTTGGGGTAATCCCCAGGGTGGGGATCAAGCCCCCAGTGAGGGTCACACAGAGGCAGGGAGCATTCCCACAAAACACAAGACCCCCTGCCCTGTCCCTGTCCCCCCCTGCCCAGTGGCGAAGGGACCAGAGCAGAGACTGGATAACTCATCACAAGGTTTATTTGGCCTCTGCGCTGAGGCAGCCACTTGCAGTCGCTGGGCTGAGATGTGAACATGTGCCGAGGGGATTGGGACACCCAGCCCCACCCCAGGGCGCGCGGTAGTCAGGAGACAGGCGGACACAGCCCAGAGTCGGCTGCATCTGGACCCAAGAAGGGCCGCGTCTTCTTGCACTAGGAAGCCCGGAGCCAAGTCCGTCGCGGATCCTACAGGCTTTAGACACCTGGTGCCGCAGAAGAGATGGTCACGGCGGCTGGACTCGGGGCCAGATGACGGGGTTGGGAGCGGGGTCCAGGGTCAAGCCCGGCCTGGGGGGGTCAAGCAGCAGCTCTGTCAGTGCAGCCCGGGCTGGAGTCCATGGTGGGGAGCGACGGGGCC
>NW_005842996.1:304808-305708 GCF_000455745.1 Alligator sinensis | reverse complement strand
CAGGAATGCAGGCCACAGCTCTAGGGTGCGTTGCTGGCCAGGGTGATGTCGGCCATGTACTTGGTGTCGAAGCAGCTGGCCCGGGCCTCCGTAGCGGTCTGGGAGCAGCATTTCTCTGTATCCTTCCATGAGTCCTTCTTGGTGTTGCACAGGGTGGCAATGAGCTGGGATTTCTGGGGGGGGCCAAGGAGACATGAAGGGTTACATCACAGCAGAGCCAAAGGATACCTCCATGCCTCAGTTCCCCCAGAGGGATTTCCCCCCCACCCCATCTCCCCTTTAAGTGGGGAAACCCAGCACTGGTGCCATGGGGAGGCCAGCTGCAAACATCTGGAGACATCTGGCACAGGAAGTGCAGTGCCAGGGCAGGGCCTGGAGGGCATCTGCTCACCTTTCTCTCAGCGCACTGGACCCGCTCGTTTCCCTGCAGGCTGCAGCATGGCTTCTTCAGGGCCTGGATCAGGTCTGGGACAGGCTTCCTGCGTGGGACCAGAGGGCGCGTGACCCCAGGCTTTGGCGGGGCAGAACAGCCCACCCCAGCAACTGTCACATGTCGCAGTGGGTCATGTGTAACCCACCCTTCAGCTAGGCAGGACGTGGCCAGCGAGGGGCCAGAGGGGATCAGTTCCCATCGAGGGTGCATGTCTCACTCCCACATGCACATGTAAGCATGTGCGGGCAAGGGGTTGGCATCCCATTGGGCACTGTTTGGAGCCCAGGGCCTGATCCAGAGCTCACTGCAAGCTGCACTCCTCCCTGATGCCGGCAGGTGGCAGTGCTGCCTTGTTGAGCAACAGCTGTGGTGCCCACGGGGTTAACAGGCCTGGGGTTACCCAGGACCTAAGCGCCCCCAGGACCCCTCACCTGGACTGTGCCCCTTATGTGGGCAAAACTTCGGGG
>NW_005842996.1:303405-304777 GCF_000455745.1 Alligator sinensis | reverse complement strand
GGTGGTGGTCCCTTTGTGTGGGAAGAACTTCGGGGGGGGGGGGGGGGTGTCCGGGACACCTGGGTTTTGCCTGCAGCTCAGAGAGCAGACAGGGGCTAACGGCTTAGAGAAGGGACCTGGGAGCCGGGACACCTGGGGTCTGGGAGGGGAGCAAGGCAGGTGTGAGGGCAGGAGCTGGGACCAGGACACCTGGGTCCCATCGGAGGGGACCGGGGTCTCATGCGTTAGAGCAGAGGCGCTGGGCGCCAGGACTCCTGGGTCCCATCCCCAGCTGTGGGAGGGGGAAGAGTGTGGTTGGGGGCCCCTGGGGGGCGGGGAGGGGAGCACTCACCGCTTGGTGATGAGCACGTGCTGCCCACACAGGACGTCAAGGATCTGGGGCGTGAGCGGCGCCAGGCTCAGGGTGCGCAGCCCCTGCTCGTAGTTGGGGTATGGGGCCTGGCGGGCAAAGCAGGTGTCGCGCCTCTCGCCCAAGGGCACCTGGCAGCAGGGCTCGATGTGGGTCTTGACGGCGCCCTTCTCCTTGCAGAACCGCGCCATCGCCTTCCGCCACTGCGGGGGGACGGAGGTGCTCGTGAGTGCCAGCCCCGGATGCCCGGGTTCCCCATTTCCCCTTCCCAGGGTCTCTGCAGCACCTGGCAGGTGCTACTGTAATGCATGTAATATTTGTGCCTGCGCAAAGTGCCCCCGCCTGATCTACTCCCAGTACAATACAGAGGCAACAGGACCGCTCCCCCCTAGCCCCTTTGTGCCCTGACCCCCCATGAGAAGGGCCCCCCAGACTCCTGCCTCCCATACCCCGCACTCACAGCAGCATGGGCACAGTCCAGGTTGCCGTTGCCTTGGCAGCACCGGCGGTACTCGCGCTCCAGGATGGCGATGTTGTTGGCCTGGTCCGTGGCGCCAGGGGTCCGGAACCGGGCGAGTTGGCAGATATTGCGCAGGTTGGCAGAGGTGGGCTGGCCGGGGGGGAAGCTGGACACTGGGTGGGGTTGGGGCTGGGGTTCAGGTTGGGGCTGGGGCTGCGGCTGTGGCGCATCGCTGGCGAAGCACTGCTCCCGCACGGTCCCGCGCTGCTTGCAGCAGTGGAAAGGCTTGGTCTTCACGCCGAATTCATCCTGGCAGAAGCTCTGTAGCGTGTCTGACCACTGTGGGGGGCAAGGGCATCAGGCGGTGCCCGGCAAAGGCCCCCAAGCCCCCATCCCCCACCAGGACCCCTCCATCACCCCCAGGCCCCTCCATCCTCCAGCTCACCTCCCCCCCCTCCCCTGGACACTCCACCAGGCCCCAATCTCTGGCAAAGGGCACTCACGGCCTGCTTGGCGCAACCAAGGGGCTCGGGCCGCTGGCAGCACTCCTTCACGGCGCTGTC
>NW_005842996.1:294596-303242 GCF_000455745.1 Alligator sinensis | reverse complement strand
GACCCCCACTCCCAGCCTCCAGTCCCCGTGGGAGCCCCTGCCCAGCCCAGCTCACTTGGCTCTGGGGTCATCCAGACAGTCCCAGACTTCGGGGCTGTGTCCAGGCCCCCCCCCCATGGGCCTTTCATCCTGTTTGAGGCTCTGGCCCCACATCTGGCAGCATCTGCACTGGAGGGGGGGCTCCAAAACTGTCCAGCCTCATTGACGCCACAGCCCCCTCCCCAAAGCTTTGCTGCCCCCCAGCCCTGGCCATGAGGATCCCCTGGGAGGGAGGGGAGCAGCGAAGGGGCCGGCGCTCACCTTGATCCAGGTCTGGGTGCCCGGGGAACAGCTGCACTTGAGTGAAGTCGTCTGAGGGCGGTGGTGGCCGCTGCTCCACACCTGAGGGAAGAGACAAGGGCTCGGTGAGCAAGACGGGGGTGGCTTCATATGATCCCACCCAGATCTCAGGACTCTGGGAGCTGGTGCTGTGAAAAGCTGCCAGCAGTGAGGATGGTGGCACAGATGCCGGAGAAGGAGTGGTGGCCCAGGTGGGACCCGAGTGAGGGCTGTGAGCAGCAGGTCCTGGCCCCGTCAAGCCACGAGACAGGACGAAGGACACGGGGCATCACTGGGCATGAGGCCGGGACCAGGCCAGCCTGGACCCCAGGGCTTTGGACCTCATCTGTGCAGAGGATGGGGGCACAGCACAGGGTGGGGAGGGTGCTGGGGCAGCTCAGGGAGGACAGGGCTGAGATCCTTCTCCGCCCAGGATAATGGCAGTAAGAAGCCAGGATGCTGCATCCTGGGAGTCACCAGCCTGGCCTGGCTGAATCAGCCCCGTCCCATCACCTGCCACGCCAGGGTGCGGAGCACGGAGGTGACGGCACCGCAAAGCCTGTCCTGCTGCTCCATCCTGCTGCCATGGCTCTGGGCCAGGCAGCCTTGGGCTGAGCATTAGGTGCACCTGTACTCAGTGCATTATGGTACCATCTGGATTGCCCCCCCAAGTTCTGTTGTTGCCCCATGGCAGGGCTTGTGGGGCTGTTGTATCCAGTGCCAGTCAGGGGTACCCCCCCACAAAACCCCTCTGCAGGCTGGGCTAGCTGCTAGGGCCTGTAGATCTGGAGTGAGGAGCACCAGTAGGGCTGGGGGGAGCAGGGGGCTGGGGGTCGAGAGTGAGGGGCACTGGTAAGGCTGGGTTGGGCAGGAGGCTGTGGGTCAGGAGTGAGGGGCACCAGAAGGGCTAGGGGGCACAGGGCGGGTTGGGAGCGAGGGGTACCAGGGCTGGGTGGGGAACCCAGGGTCAAAGTTCTTCAGCTCTGGGTGCTACCCTAATGCACCTAATCCCTCGCCCCCCCAAACTCTGCTATAACAAGCCCTCCCTTTCCTTTGCCCATCTCCTACCCCACAACCCTCGGCTGCCTGCAGATGCTCCCCAACCGTCCCGCTGGCCCTGGGAAATAGGCAGCCAGGAACACGGGGCAGAGCCAGCAATACCCCCAGTCCCAAACCAGGGGGCACAAGGCTGGAGCATGCCCCCTCCAAGGCCCAAAGCCCTGCATAGTGTGGGGGTCCAGCTAAGGGGGGCACAGAAGGAGGCACTCGCCAGGGCCTCCCTGCTACGCAGTGGCCATGCCACAAGCAGCGGGTGCTCCCAGAACCAGGAAGGGGGATCAAAGCTTCAGGCCCCGCCAGCGCCTGCCCCGCAGAGCCGGATGAGGCTCCTGGCAGCAGTGGGACCCAGCCAGGCAGGGCGGAGGCAGAGGTGGTAAACACAGCGCTGGTTGTAAGGGAGAGGGCAGGACACCTGGGTTCTAGCCCCAGCTGCGCCACTGGCTTGCTAAGGGGCGTCTTAGGCAAATTGCAGCTCCCTGCATCAGTCTTCCCATCTGTGAAATAAGGGCCATGCAACAATGCCCCCCCCCTCGAGCTCTCCAGGGCAGGGGCTGCCTCTGATTCAGGGCCCATACAGCACCGAACACCTGGCCCCGACTGTCATGGCAGTGCAAGGGGCTGAGGCTTGACTCTTCCATGCCTCAGCTTCCCCAGCTGGGCACTCCTGACTGGCACCAAGCGCAATGGGGAACCCAGGTGTCCTGGAGCGAGGGGTACTCCTGGGTGGCACTGAGTGCAACAGAGTACCCAGGTGTCCTGCCCTCCCCTAGCCCCATAGCTAGCGGCTCACACTCACCTGGGTTTGCGGGACCGGCCTGGGCAGAGCACAGCAGGGGGACGAGGAGGAGCAGGAGCACGGGAGCCTTCATGGTGGCTGTGTCGTGTCTCAGCGGAGCTGGGATCTGCCTGCCTCCCCGGGCATCTCGGCTCCTATTAATACTGCAGGGCTGGGGCTGAGTCATCGCCCTGACACGCGTGATCCGCCCTCGCCGCTGCGGCCGCCAGACCGCAAGGGCAGCCTGGGGCCGGAGCCAGCTCCCTCGCCTGGTACAGACAACATGGAGCAGGGGGGAATAGCCCCCGGGACGAGGTTCCTAGCTGGGACCAGCCAAAGGGCAGAGGCCTTGGCTGCACGCTTTAAACCTGCCTGCCCTTGGCACACAGGGGGCACATGCTAGGGACACGTGTGTTGTGGGGAGGGGGGGTGACAAGTAGATCTCAGCTGCCCCTGGTGGGGGGACTCAGGGAGAGGGGACAGAGCCTGGCAGCTGCTGCCGCCCTCGGGTAGTTAGAGCCGAACTGCCCACCCACGTCCTCCCACTCCCACTAGTGTCTGCATGAGCCCCCCAGCACCTCCCTGCCATGCTAGGCCTCAGTTTCCCCACCCGCCTGGCTCACGCACAAACAGCAAGCTGGCCCCGCAGACCCAGCTGTTGCACTCGGTGCCAGTCAGGAGTGCCCAGCTGGGGAAACTGAGGCAGAGCCTCAGGCTGTGTTTTCATGACAATCGGGGCCAGGCGCTTGGAGCTGTACGGGCCCTGAAACTGAGGCAGCCCCTGTCCCAGACTGGGGGCTGCATCCATGTTGCCCCCTCTCTAGCTGGGGGAAACTGAGGCACAGGTGAGGCTGGGCCACAGTCACCTGGCAGGGCAGGGGCAGGAAGCAGAGCCCAGACTCCTGGGTCCCACCACTGCCCTGCAGCCCATGAAGGAAGGAAGTGGTGGCCAGTGCACCGGCGTGGCGCAGCGCTGTGGGCATGGCTGCACACAGGACACCCGGGCAGCCAGCAGGGGGCGAACAGGTCCCTGAAAGCTCTTGCACCTGGGGCAGGATTGGGTCCTCGGTGCCACCCCTGGCACCGAGGGGTATGGATTAGGGCAGCCTCACCCTGGCATCGCTGGTACCACGAGCCACTCAGGACCCTGTGGACATCTCTTGCCAGCCCTAGAGTTACATCAGATCCTAGCACCAGGGTGCGAGGAGGCAAGGCCTGGATCCTCCACCACTGACTCTCTGCACAGCCCTGGTCACATCCCTGCGCCTCCCCTCAGGCTGTGCAGGGCCTCACAGAGACATGGAAGCCCCTGGAAGGAGCCCCTGTACCAGGCATTGTACAGAGAGGACCCAACATGCTCAGGGAGCCTGGAGAGCCGCGGGACCCGTCCCCCAAACCTACGGTGAACCACATCTCCTGGAAAGTGCCTGGGAAAATCCCTGCGGGTGGCCTAATCCCCCCGGAAAACCCTATATGTGCACCTTAAGGCGCTGGCGCCCTCATCCTGCCCTGCCCCACCCCAACACGGCTGGGCTTGCCCTGGGGCAAGGGTAGGTTGGTGGGGAAAGGCTCCAGTCTTCCAGCTTTGCCTCGTTCTCTGAGCTCAGGTGCTGCGGCGGCTTGGTGCCTCAGTTTCCCCCTCCTGCTAGGGACTCACCTGCCCTGCCTGGGTCCCCGTGAGGGCACTGGTTTGCACACAAACACGGTGGGTTCGAGTCCAGCCAGGACCAAGGAGGAAGAGGCCAGGACGGGACCCAGGAGATCGGGAGCCAACTCCCAGCCCAGCTGGCAGCCAAGATGAGGGAACTGGGACTCCCCAGATGTCTGCCCCACCAGGGTGAGGGGGACAGGGACCAGACCCCGCCTATGAGCCAGGGGTACTTGGCCACTGGGAAAGCCCCAACTCACTGCAGTGCAGAGGGGAGGTCCCCGTGCTCCGGCCTGGGGTTCAGGCTGCAGCCCCCCCACACCCCACCAGGGAGAAACCCACACAAACTGGGGGCGATTATTAGCAGTGACACAGCCTCTCCAGCCAAGCCTGGGCCCGTGCCCGAGCCCCAGCTCTGGGTACTGGCAGCCAGCGCTGGGGAGCACCCGGCACCCAGCATGTGGCACTGCGAGGGAGGAAATGCTGCAGCTGCAGTTCTACAGAAGCTGGCAGAAAGCTGCCAGCTGAGCCATAGACCGCAGCTGTGAACCAGTGGGATGAACGGTCCCTTAACCTCTAATGTCAGGGAAAGGGTGCGGGCACCCCGAGAGATGCCTCCCGCATGGCCCCCACCATGTCCCACCCCAAAAGCAGCCACATTTCGAAGCGAGGTGGGGAGCGGTGGAGGAACACAGCCAGGCTCTTTCAGGACAAAACCAGTCCAGGAAAGCTGCAGCCGCTGCAGATCCTAGCCCAATTGCCCTGGTTTCAGAGGTGGGCCAAATCTGGACCGAGAAGCAGGGGGAAGGTGCGTCCCCTCTGGGCTCAGTGCTGGGACAAGCCCCATAAAGGCATGGGGAAACGCAGACCATGTCTGTGCCTGGCGGGGGGGTAATGAGGAACAAAAGTCGTGTGGAGGAGCTGGCCGGGGCCGGCGGGAGGCAACGCTCACTGCTGAGGGCCCCTGCGAAAGCAGAAACCATCGCAGCGTGTCGAAAGGCCTGGGGCTGACGCACGGGCAGCTGGGACGTTAGTGCCTGGTGCCCTCCATGCTTGCGGCACGGGCTCTGGGTGCCCCGTGACTGGGGAAGGATGGGGCAATGCAGCCCCCGCTCATCACCAAGAGTTTCCATGGGGGCACTCAGACTCTGGGAAAAGTGGAAGAAACTAGATCCCACCCCCGTTCAGCTCCCAAAACCTCATAGTTTCATAGTTGCTAGGGTCAGGAGGGACCTGAACAGATCATCTAGCCTGACCCCCTGCCACAGGCAGGAATGAATGCTGGGTTCACAAGACCCCAGACAGGTGATCGTCCAACCTCCTCTTGAACTTGCCCAAGGTAGGGGCGAGGACCACTTCCCTGGGAAGTTGGTTCCAGATTTTGGCCACCCTAACTGTAAAACATTGCCTTCTGATCTCTAACCTAAACCTATTCTCCATCAGCGTATTACCATTGTTCCTCGTCACCCCAGGTGGTGCTGGGGAGAAAAGGGCTCTACCTATTTGCCTTATTCAGCCCCAGGCATCTTTCCCATGAGCTGTGGCCAGAATGCGCCCAGCTCTGGAGTGGAGCATGGGCGGCCGACGGACCACACCAAGGTCTGGCTGGGACCCAGGACGGGGGGGAGTGCGCTGGTCCAAGACACATGAGGCCGCACCTGGCAGTAGGTGACACCTGCAGGACCGGCCTCTCCCGGTCCAGGGGTCAGGGGCTGACTCAAGGCCAAAGCAACCCCTGGTGAATCATGGCAGCTTCCTGCACGTTGGAGCTCTCACACTGCCCTCAGCCCACAGCGACTGGGAGGGAGGGGGGGTCCCCCAGAGTTGCCCCTTGAGCGTCTTGGTTAGCGACCAGGCCAAATATTTGGAAGTGAATTGGGGAAGTCCGACGTAGGCACTGGAGAGGCCTCGGCCACAGCGACCAATAGTTCTCCCCCCGCCCCCAGTGTGCTCTGGGCTGCGTTGTGCAAGCTCAGGGACTCATGGGGCGGGAAGCACTTGCTGTGACGAGGCCCTTGCACAACTCAGCCCTGGCTGAGATCACTGCTCCTTGTGCTCAGAGCCGCAGGGCTGGGAGGGGGGGGGTGTCCCTGGGACTCAGCCCTGCTAGGCAGGGTGCCTTGGAGCCAGCAGGTGCTCTGTGCCTCAGTTTCCCTGCTCAGCCCTGCTTGCCCCATTGCATGGGAAGGGACCCAGCTGTCCCAAGTCCCTGGCAATGGCTGCAAAGCCCCTCCTGGGTAACTTGAGAGCCCCAGGCACTGGACAGCAGGGCCTGTCAGAGAGAAGCAGCAGTGGCAGGGCACCTGAGCCAGCCCAGGGGCCCTGGAAATCTCCATGGGATAAGCACCCAGCCAGCTGGGCCACATTTGGTCTCCTAAGCTGGCTCCAGGGGGTGACTGGGAGCCTGAAGCCAAGCCCAGGTCCCACTTGAAGCCCCTGCCTGTGGCCAAGGCTCTGGCCTGCCTCCTGTGCCCTCTTCTGATACCCTACACAGGCAGTGGCCAGGGCATACTGGCTGGGCATCAGTGACTGGAACCAGCAACCACACAGGGGTCCTGGATGGATGCAGCTGGCGGCCCCAGCACAACACAACCAGAAAGCACCAAACCAGAGCTCCAGTGTCTGCCAGGGCAAGGAGGCAGAGGCCTGGGGGTGAGCCTAGGCTCACACAGGACCCCCAGGCCTTTTCCCCCGATAGCCTTGGCCACAGCCAGGGGCTCCAAGTGGCTCCTGGGTCTGGCTTGAGGCTCCCAGTCGCTCTCTAGACCCAGCTTAGGAGGTCAGGTGCAGCCCAGCCAGCCAGGCACTCATGCCAGAGATCTCCAGTGCCCCTGGGCTGGCTCATGTGCCGTCAAAGACCCTGTCACTGCCCTTCCCCCTGTCAGGTCCTGCTGTCCAGTGTCTGGGGCACTCACATTACCCTGAAGGGGCTTTGCAGCCATCACCAGGGACTTGGGACACCCTCGTGGGAACCACTTCCCAGCCAGTCTCTCCAGAGCCCAAGCACACGACGCACCGAATCCTGCCCTCCCCTCCCCTCCCTGGGACATAACTCAGAGCTTTCCAGAAGCCGCAGAGGCTCAGCCCTGCCGCTCCCTGGCTTGAGGCGCAGAAACACCCAACCCTGTTTGCTGCTGCAGGGGACACAGATGTTGCCCAAACTTGAATGTGGTTTAATCTCCCTGGGGCTGAATCAGTGCCTGAAACTGGGGGCGGGGGCTCCATGTTCCCAGCATGAACCCTGCCGGCTCTTCCTTGAGGCTCACCTCGCCACCATGCTCACAGCAACTCTGGGGCGGACGGGCAGCATCACGGGGATGGAGCATCACATAGCTCACAGCCCCAATATGGTCCAAGGTGGCTGGAAGTTGTGGTGTCTCAGAACAGCTCCTCAGCATTGGGCACCCGCGCGTCCCGCAGTTCCCGCAGCCGCCCCAGCGCCTCATGCAGGCTGCGCTCCCCCAGCGGTGCGGCGTTCCGTGTCCGCACGTTCACCGTGCGGCTCAACAGCTCCTTCCTGCCGACCACTGCAAGAGACACCAACATGGCGCAGGGGTCAGGGGGGGGGCCCAGACTGCCCACCACGGCTTTGCTGGGAAGAGCTGAGCACCCCTGGGGGCCAAGTTGCCCCCATGTTGCTGGGTGGGGGGGCCGACAGGCCCCCAGGTCTGCTCTGGCCAGGTGATGGGTGTGCAAAGCTGCAGCAGAGGCAATAAGACAGAGCCCAAGTTGAGCCCCCAGTGATGGGCAGCAGGGCCACCCTCCCCAGCCCCTTTCTCTGGCAGGAGCTGCTGGCCTGGCCAGTACAGGAGGGAGCAGACTGAGCCCGAGTCCTGATTTGGGGGCAGTCAACAGGCCTGAGGGCCACAAACAGGAGGGCAGCAGCAGGTGTGTGGGCCCTGGGCTACACACGTGCCACGGACACCCAGGCACGCGTGTGCCACGGCTCCACAGTGCACCCCCTCTGGTTGCACAAGCAGGTTTGAATCACTGCTGAGCTCAGCGCTCGGCTTCCCACTGCTCAGCCACTTCCCCAAACCCAGGTGGGGACGGTGGGGCCTGACTCAGGGCCTGGGGCAGGGGAAAGCCCTGCTGAGTCCTGGCAAAGGGGCTCTCTGTGGTCACCAGGCACTAGACATGGGTCTCAGCCCAGCTTGCTGCTGGCATGCGGGGATGGGGGAGGATACCCCCATGGGTGAGGCTGACTGCACCCGGCTCCCACAGCCAGCCTGGAACAGCAGCAGGGCCCTGAAGGCTTGAGCTGCCCGGCACGGTCCCACACTTCCCCTCAGGTCTGCTTAGCCACCCCTGTCTGTTCCCAGCCCCCTCCCCAGGGCAAGGCTGGGGCTACAGGTGGCATGCCTAACTAGAAGCCAAAGCAAAAAACTGTCCAGATCAGGGGGAAGCCGCCGTTTAAAAAGCTGCCCAAGGGGTTTTGGATGCTGCCTCCAACCCCCCTAGGCAGCCTGAGGCCCGCTGACCTATGCGTCTGTGAGGTCGAAGCACAGAGCTTGGGGCCAGAGCCTGGCGCTATTCATGGCAAGCTCCTTCCCCTGTCTGTGCCTCAGTTTCCCCACCTGGGATGAGGGTAGGGGGATGCTCCCGAAATTTTCCCGGAAGGACAATAGGTTATTTATTGTTCACCTGGCCCTGCCAATACCCTCCCGTTGGGAGCCTGGCAGTGGCCGGGCCAGGAAGCCAGGACTCCTGGGTTTTGCTCTTCTGCTGAATCACTGGGCGGCCGGAGGCAGAGACAAATAAGTTACATAAGGCGCCTGGCAGCAGGGAAGAGGACTGTGGTGTTCCCTGCCAGATCTGGGCAGGCGCCATGCATTCCTACTTTCCC
>NW_005842996.1:292708-294564 GCF_000455745.1 Alligator sinensis | reverse complement strand
CTGGGGACTTCCCCGGCCTCCGAGGCGAGCCGCAGCTCCTGCTCTCCCCCCGATCCTGGGGATTCCCGGCTGGACGTATGGCACAGGGCTGGGGGCCAGGAGGTCCTGACTCACAGGCCCAGCCCTGACTCCCACTGGGAGCGAGGGCTGGGACGCTCCGTGCAGCAGGCCAGAGGGAGCGAAGCGGGAGTTCGAGCAGCCTTGAGAGGGTTCTGCGTTACTGCCTGGGGCCAAAAGGTTGTGGGTGCCGGGTGGCATGAAGCCACCAGGGAAGGCGACAAGTGCACCACACAGGATGTCATGGGGGAGACATGGGGACCAGTCATGTTCCTATCCCCACGAATACTGAGGCCTTCCTGTACTGGGGGAACTGGCTCTGGGCTACCCTAATCCCCATAATCCCTGTCCTGGTACAGGGAGGAGGCAGGCGAGGCCTTTCCACGCCTGGGTATGCGGGGCTCCCCGCCCTGCCAGCCTAACAACAGACAATGGGGCCAGGCTTGCCTGTACCCCTGGCTCTGGCATGAAGGCTACCCAGCCTCGGGCTTCACTGCAGACTCCCTCCCATAGCAGAGATGGGGAAACCTGCCCCCTGCCCCTCCAGCCTAGCACAGGTCCCAGCTGCCAGGCTGCATGGGAGGGAGAAGAGCCAAAACTCCAGTCTGTGCCCATAAGCTCCCTTCTCACGCTGCCAAGGGCGCAGCTTGTCCCCGGGGACATCCAGCTCCCACCCCGCTCCGAGGAGAGCCTTACCCAGCTGGAAGTTGTAGTGGGCCAGCTGCGCCCGGCGCACTTTGCGGCTCAGCGTGGTTCCAAGGTCAATGTCTAGGTCAGCCATGAATCCCATCTGGCGGAGGGTGCTGTGGACCTGGGAGTGGGCAGGCAGAGAGTGGGGGGATCAGAGGGCTTGGTGGGGGCAGGGGAGATGATTGGGTCTAGGGCTGTGACTGCTGCTGGGGACTCACCTCATGGGCATAGCTCTCCACGTCGGGGCCCACTGGGATCACCATGACCTGCAGGGGCGACAGCCACAGGGGCCTGGCGGGGAAAGAGGGGAGACGGGTCCTCAAGTCCATGGCAGGGGAGACCAAGTTGGGCACCTCAGAGAGGCTGCCAACACACCCACCGCTCCCCAGAGAGGAGGGGAGGGGGCAGCTCGAGCTGAACGGGCTTCGGCCAAGATCTGCTCCACCAGGGCAGCAAACCCAGCCCCTGCTTCCTGGAGCTGGGGGTCCCCCCAGCCGGGGTGCACAGGAAAGCAGGGGAAGTGCGGGGCAGGGCAGGGCACAGGGGGCCACATCCTCACCACTTCCCACCATAGCTCTCGGCTAGGATGGCCAGCATCCGCTCCACGGAGCCCAGCACCGCTCGGTGGATCATCACAGGCCGCTCCTGCATGGTGCCATCTTGGCTGGAGGAGGAAAGCATGGGAGACTGGGAGCCAAGCCACTGACCACTGTGGAGCCACGATCCCCCATCCCCAAACCGTGGCTGGAACAGGAACAAGCTGGAGTCTCTGTCCCCCCCGCTCTGCCTGCAACGTGCATGAGGCTCTTCAGCTCTGGGCCCACAGGCATCGTGCAAGGCCCCCCGGTCATGGCTTCCCCCATCCCAATGGAGACACGATTCTCTCACACAACAGCAAGTGCCTAAAACCAGCAGCTCGAGAAGAACGGGCAGGGAGAAACACAGGCCCAGAAACCCCGCAATCCCTCATGTTTCCAGCCCTGAGAAGCAACCGCCTGAGGGGGAGTGGGTGGGGGACCATGGCCTTGGCCCTTACGACACCGTGTTTGTTTCCAGATAAAGACAAGGAAGTCAGAAACGCGAGTCCTTGCTCCCGTGACGAGAGGAAT
>NW_005842996.1:288973-292682 GCF_000455745.1 Alligator sinensis | reverse complement strand
GTGGTGGGGCGCTGTGTCAGCTGCCTTGGGACGGGGCCAGCACCCCATGGGAGCTCCCTGCCTCTTGCAAAATGGGTGCTGGGAGAGTGGTAGTGCCTGGAGGTGCTGGGGGGGCGCTCTGCAGGACCCCCCCCACCTGCTGGGGGCTGCGCCCTGATCTCCCGGCCACCCCACCCTGGTGGGTCCTGCTTCATGGAGCCCAGTGTTCAATGCATCCCTGGCCAAAGCCAGCTGGAGGCTCCGCAGCCAGGGTGCGTGGGAAGGCAGGCAGGGCAGGGCAGGGCAGGGGAGGGAGTTGGATGCTCAACAGTTTCCACTGTAGCGGGAAGCAAGCGAGACAAAGAACAGACACCTTCATTGTGCTTCCCAGTGCCCGCAGCAAGGTCTCCGTTTCCCCTTGTACAGCTCAGAGCTGGGCTGGGCTCATGTTCCTACTGGGATTCCACCCTAGAGGTTCCCAGCGAGAGGGTCTTGCCCTCTCCTCAGGCTCAGACTGATGCTGCATTGGGGTCAGGAAGGGAGTCTCCCCCCTGGTCAGACTGGTGCAGACCAGAGGTGCAGTCTCAACCTGGGATCTCCGCCTGCATTAACAACGCTCACAGCAGCAGGACGTTGATGCTGTGGTCCCCCTGGCTTTCCTTGGGGCAGGTTTGGGTGTGATGTCTTGTTGCATGACATGGCTGACTGTGTGGTTTTCATCACAGGTTAGACCAGGGGTGCTCAAACCCTGGCTTGTGGGTCAGATCCAGCCCCCCCAGGACTGTCACCTTCCTGTCTCTGGGACTCGCCACGAGTCTGTGGAGACCCTGTGGGCCATGGCCCCATATGCTAGAACAGGAGGGCAGGACGGTGCCAGGCCTGATCCTGGTACCTGGGACCAGGTGGAGGTTGCACAGGGCTGCCAAAGCCTCATCCAGCCCATGGGCCAACCCTGTGGAGCCAAAAGGTTGAGCACCACTGGCTTAGACAACGGATGCATCTGGGTTGGTTTGGACAGAGCTCATCCTGCCTCGGGCAGGAGTTGGACTGGATGTGACCTCCTGGGGTCTCTTCCAGCCCTGCTTCTCTGTGATCCTATGAATATCACCTGCTGCCCAAAATGCGGCCGCTTCTGGGGTACCAAAATGAAGCATGTGGCTGTCGGATGGGAAAGGAAGAACAGTGTGGGAGGCGACTGATGTGGAGCAGAGACCAAGAGGCTGAGGCACCCCAGTGCTCAGAGCCTCCAGCGCAGCTTGGCTGGGTCCGGTTCAGCCGTGTTCATCCTGTCAGCCCAGGGGTTGGATGAGACGGGCCTTTGCAGGATCTCACAACAGGATCATGAGGCATCCAGGGGCCCTGGGGAGGGGCTGAGGCTGATTTTCCTCCAGTGGTCTTCATACTCTCCCTTCAAGGAGCCCCCGGGACCAAAGGCTGCCAAACTCCCCCCTGCCCCACGCTAAGGAAACCCTACCACGTTTGCACTGAACCACTGGCCCCGATCTTGCTCGAGGCGCCAAGAATGGAGTCAGGGGCCCTTTGAGCCAAAAGAACAGGCTGTTACATGCTTCGGGCTCTGTGCTGGGGGCTGAAGCAGATACTGTGAGGTTGGCACGGAGCAGGGCCAACAGGGCCCAAGTAACCTTGGGCTCTAAGCCTTGAGCTTTGGAGGTAGAACCCCCTCCCCTGGCAACATGGTCAGGGTGCTGGGTCCCCCCTGAAGGGACCATACCTGACATAGGCCAAGTCAAAGCGTGCAGGCATCTGGAAGTCCAGCTGGATGGTAGCACATTGGTGGTAGCGGCCCAGGGCATCCTGGATCTGGATGTCAATCTGTAAAGGAGTTAAGGAGTGAGAGAGCATCACTGACACCCCCCACAAGACCCTGAATCAGAGGCTGGGTCTTGGGGTCAAGCTGAGGGGAGGAGCCTCACCGAAACAAGAGAGCCGTGGGTGTTACCCGGGCCAAGCTATTTGCAGCTCTGGGGATGGCAGCCGCAGGGTCTGGCATTTCCAGAGGGGCAGGGAGAAGGAGCTGCCCTGAGGCTTCACTTGCTCTCTTCTACCTGGTCCCAGGAAACACCCTGTAATTAAGGCAGCTTGATCCAGAAGAGGTATGGCTCAGGGGCCCCATCCCAGGTGAGCACGGAGGTGCTCGTTCCAGCTGAACATGGGTGGAATTGAAAGCACCTTTCCCGTGAGTGCGTACACGTGCATGTACCTGTGTGTATGTGCATGTACATGTGTATACCCATGTGCGTGCATGTTTGGAGCCCACATCCCTGCTGGGGAACCATCGTGCAAGCTCTGTGCAGCTGCTGAGTGGGGGGAGTGACCAGACTACACCAAGACCAGACCCTGAATAAGTCCCCATCAATGGAGCTGTTCCCAGCCCAGCCCAGCGACAGAGCCCAGGCATCTGGCCCTTGCCACCACTCACCTTGGGTCCATAGAAGGCCCCATCTCCTGGATTCAGCTCCCAGGGCTGCCCCAAGTCATTGAGGCTCCGCTCCAGGTGCTGACAAACAAAAGTGTCTGTGATTAGAGCCGCCAACTGCCTCAGGATTGATGTTTGCTGTTCCCATGACAAGGCCCAGGTTTTACCTGCCAGTGGGATGTGACCAGCAGAGGCATGTGCCACCTGAGAGCCCTGCCAGGGGTCAGATGCCAGGGGGCCACAGAGCATGAAGAGCAAACAGCCCTGTCCACCCCACCCCACAGGACAGGCACGGTGCCAAGGCAGAGAAGGTGCTACAGACTCAGCACGGTGCCTGAGATGAATGCAGCGCTGGGCAGAGTGCCGGCGAGGGCAGGATGGCAGCTGCACAGATTTGTTGGAGGGTTTGTCACAGCAGCACCAAGAGCACCTAATTGAGGGTTGGGGCCCTGGTCCTCCAAGTACAAACCTCAATGCAAGGATCCAGCTAAGCCAGGTGCAGCAGCCGCTCCTGTCTGCATCGGAGAGGTGACAAGCCCGGGGTGATAGCAGGCGGCAGTGGCAGAGCCAGGCTAGCCCCAGGCCACCTCCTGCTCCGCTCTCAGTTGGGACAGAGGCTGGAGTCAACATGGACACCTGGGTTCTTACCCCTCCTCCCTTCCAGGGCAGATTTCAAGGGGCCAGAGCCCAGGCTGGGGCACACGTGGGGCTGAGCACTGTGGATTAACCTGGCTGGGAGCCCAGATGCCTGGGTTTCGCACCACACCCCCATCCTCCCAGATACAGACCCCCCAGGCCAGGACCCTGCTCGCTACCTGCTCAGCCTGGTCCCACACGTTGACATCACCCAGGAAGCCCTCAGGGCGTGTGGAGAGGTAGAAGCGGGCAGTGAAGCCCAGTGCCGAGTAGATCGTGTGCACGAAGTCCAGGCAGCCGCTGATCTCACTGGCCAGCTGCAGGGCAGGGGAGAGGGGGGGAGCAGGGCCAAGGTGAGGGGCTGTGCCTTGGGCTTCCACCCCTGCAGGGTGCATGAGGGAGAACCAGTGCCACAGCAACACCTGGGTGCCACGAGCAGGGCAAAGGGAAGGTTGGGCCAGCCTGATACCCACTCCCCAACCCGACAGGGCCCCGTGCCAACATTTACCTGGTCCAGGGTGCAGAAGATATGGGCGTCATCCTGCTGGAAGCGATGCAGCCGTGTCAGGCCGCTGAGGGTGCCTGAGGGCTCATGCCGGTGCAGTGCCCCGAAGTCAGCCAGGCGCAGCGGCAGCTCCCCCCCCGGCCCCCGCCCGG
>NW_005842996.1:282804-288879 GCF_000455745.1 Alligator sinensis | reverse complement strand
CTCCCGCCACGACCGCGGCCGGTGGGCGAACATCAGGCTGCGGAGACCAGACTGGTTTATTCAGAGCTAAGGCTGCTGCACTGCACCCCCAGGAGGGGCCTGGTGTCACAGCTGGGACTCAGGTGGGTGGGGGTTGAGCTGAGTGCAGCGAGTTGTGTGAGGCCTCAGGCCATTCTGAGGGACAGAGGTTGCCTCTGCCGCAGCCGGCCCTGACCGCAGCAGGGGGATGGTGTCCCTGAGGGTCAGGCCTGGGCCCATCTATGGAGTGGGGGAAGGACCCAGGCGCTACCCACAACAAAGGCAAAGAGGGATGTCACTGGCTTTGCTTGCAACACCCCTGAGCCAAACCAGCTCAGCACCAGTCACCAACCCCCACTCCCCAGAGCTAGGACTAGTACCGAGGCGTACGGGCTCCCAGTGCCACCCCCAAGCTGGGACTACAACCCAGGTGTCCAGGCTCCCTGCCCACCGCCAGCTTCTGGCCATGCCAGGGCCCTACCAGTGTGCGGGGCAATTCATGGGCTTGAGTGCCAAGGTCTGGCCGTTGGCCTGGAAGGAGAACATGTGCTGGCTGTAGTGCTGCCAGTGCCCCGAGCGCTCCCACAGCTGCACGTCGTACACGTTGGGGGTCACCACCTCCGTGAAGCCGCGCCGCCAGTACTCGCTCTGGGGGAGGGGAGGGAGAGGAGACAGGGGCTTGGGGGGGATGGACCCAGGGAGGTGGAAGTCACCTGCTTTGGGGCTGCACAGAAAGCCAGGTGGAGACCCTGCAGCAGGGGCAGATGTGATGCAGGTGATAGGAGCCCGTCTTGAGCTCCCAGGGGCCACCGGCTAAGTGCTGCCTCTCTAGGCACCGGAAAACACTGGCAGCTTTCTGGAGGCGGCAGGGCCTGGGCAGAACCCTACTCGTCCTTTCCCTGCCAGTCTGCCCTGCTATGACATGCCCCAGAGCCTGGTACAGTCTCTCCAAGGCATGAGCGATGGTGCATTCTTGGCATAGCCGGACGCAGGGGCCCAGGACAAGTTGGGTCTCGTTGGCCGGGTTGCCCAGGCTGTCCCCCAGACCTGGTTTGATAGTGTTGGTACCCTTGGCCTGGCTCAGCTGTCAGAGACTGCTGGTCAGGGGAGTGCTCAAGGGCACCTTGGCACCATGGGGACTTGCAGCCAGGGGTCTTGCATCACCTTCCATTCCCCTGCCCCTGCAAAACTGCAGGTGCAGGAGGAGGGAGCCGTATGTAGGTGGCTGATGGCAGGCCTTCGCCCTGGGCAGGGGGGCTGTAGCTGAAGCCAGTCTCAACAAGACCCCAGGAACCTGGCAGCGGTGCGGAGGGCCCCAAGCCCAGGGGGGCACCAGGCTCTCGTGAGTGGCCCCAGCCTGGGAGCCAAGACAGCTTCTCATATTCAGGTGCAGAGAGGGGCGTGCCGAACATGGCCATGAGATGTTGGCTGTGGGCACTGATCCGAGATCCCGACCCCGGGAGGGACGTGGGGCCCACAAGGGTTGGAGGCGATGATGTGTGGGGCACTGAGTTGGGGGCAGCTCCTGGGCAGGCCAGGCTGAAGCGGCCACTTCCAGCCCTGAAGGGTCTTCAGGTCACCGACACGCCATGGATTGTGACTAAGACATGTGCTGGCAAAGCCCGAATATGGCTGCTGGCTGGCAGCCAGGCCGTACCCACCCCTGCCTGCTGCGGCCTGGTTTGTGCAAGAGGGGGAGCTCACGTAGGCTGGAAACTGAAGACAAATATAGTGACAGGCTGACGCACAGGCGCCAATGTCTTGCAGGTTGCGTCTTCCCCTTGGCCACAAATGCCGCGTGGCAACGGAGACAGTGCTGCTTCCTTGTCTGCGACTGGGGAGGTGAAGGGACCCAGTGTCTTGTGGAGAACTGACAGCCCACAGCTTTCGGTCATGAGGGGCTTGGGCCAGGGCTACAGATCAGGTTCCCCCTCTGGGTTAGTCGGGGGGCAGAGGTGCAGAGTCAGAGGGTAACGAGTGTGAATCCCCGTACCAGGGTTCATACAGATGGTAGGTCCTTGCTCCTGATGAGACGAGGGAGGAAGCACAGGGTGGGACCCAGACGAAGGAGCTGCTCCCATGACCCACCAGGCTCAAGCAATGGGGCTCCAGGAAGCAAAAGCACCGATTCCAGAGGGGAGCGGACAGGGCTGGACGGTTTAACAGGGTCTGCAGATTGCTCCAGAGTAAAAGCAGATGAGGCTAGATCGTCTAACGTGGTCTGCGGGTTGCTCCAGAGTAAAAGCAGCACCATGGGAGCAGGGCTGCAGGGGTCTCTGGGTGACCCTAGAGACCCCACAACTGCGTTGGGGCCAGCATGGCCTCCCCAACGCCACAGCGCACAGAGAGACACCCGGCAGGATGGGGACATTGCAGTCCATGGGGAGCGTTGGTGGCTCTCCCTGCAAGCCTTGGGAGGGGGAACCATCATGGAGCCCAAATAACCCCACGGGGGCCCTCATTTTCTGGCACTTGCCTCCGATGGCTTAGCCTCTGCCACTCTCCCCTGCAGCTGTCACTGATGCCCCTACATGGAGACAGGTCTGAAGTCCAAAGGTCTGGGAATGCCCTGGGCTGACACGCTCTGTTCCCTTAGGGGCCAGGGCATCAAAGGCATCCAGAGGGAGCCGCTGACCTCAAGGTCCCAGCCACCAGGGGCTGCGAAATGCCCTGGTGCATGCGCGAAAGGCTCGCACAGCCCCCCAGCCATACTTGCTGGGCTCTCCGGGCAGGCAAAGACATCCAGGCAGGCGACCCAAAGGCTTCTGAGCATGAGGGGATGGGAGACAGGGTAAGGTCCCTTCACCCCTGACAACGGGGCTGGCTATCGGCCTCCCTGGTGCCCCAAGCCGGGCTGGGATGCAGATGCCGCGTGATGCCTCTTTCTGAGCTCAGCAGGGCTGGAGGTGCTGGGACAATGGGCTGCATCAAGTGGCTGCGTCCAGGGCCTGAACTCCTGGTCTCATCTCTTTTTGGTGTCAGACATCCCTGCTGTGAGCAGAGACCAGCCGGGACCCAGGTATCGCACAGAGACTTGGCACACGCCGATACTCGTCACAGGGCAGGCCCCACAGCACTCAGGGAGCCAGGTGGGAGCAGCACCTTGTCTCATCTCTTCGCCTTCCAGCCCCAACACTTATTCTGTCCCTGACAAAATTGATGGTGCCTCAGGAGAGTATGGATCGACGGACCCAGTGTCAAGAGGGCACTGGGTATGTGCTGGCACCCGGGCTCCACAGGGCCACATCCAGACAAGGTTCCCAAGAATTTCAGGTCCTTGGAAAAGCAGCTCTTGATGGGCCTGATCCTGCGGACAATGCCCCAAGTGCAAAAAGGGGCTGGGCATCCTCCTGCTACCGCTCAGCCAGGCTCTCTCCCAGCCCTCCTGCCCTGGGCTTGGCTGTGGGATGGATCCAGATGCCAGCAGAGACTGGGAAGGCAGTAGAGAGCCATTACTAAGCCCCTGATGACCCACGGCAGTTTCCCTGAGATGGAAGGGGAGGCACTGGGGACAAGTCTGGATTTGCAGCCACGCAGGGGGAGCTGACACCAAGAGGTGGTGGAGCTCACGCTGCCCTCTGGCCGCCCTGGCCTGGGGGGACCTCAATACCCTTGGAGGGGGCAGAAAGGCACCCCCTGGCAGAACAGAGATGGGGCAGCTGAGCCCAGCTCCCCCCAGACATGGACACACACACGACCCTGCTTACAGCTCTCCAGGTTTCAGCGCAGGGACTCCGCTGGATCCCTGCGCTGGCTGCAGCTGCCTACTTCCTCAGGAGCCTGTATGGGACCCCCCGTCCGAGCCCCGCACCCAGGGAGCCAAGCCTGGGCACCGGATACCTTGATGAAGTCAATCAGGGCGTTGCAGATGTGGGTGCCCCTGGGCAGGAAGAAGCAGCTGCCGGGACTGAGCTCATGAAAGAAGAATAGCTCCTGCTCCTGCGAAGGGAAGAAGCCAGATCCTGGTCACTGCTGTGGGGGGGCAGGACAGTGTCCAGGGGTCCCTGCAGTGGCTGTGCCTGGCCCAGCCCTGTCTCTGTCCCTCCAAGGGTGATGCCTGGACCTACCCTGCCGATGCGCCGATGGTCCCGCTTGGCAGCCTCCTCCTGCTGCTGCTCCCAGTGGGCCAGGCGGGCAGCAGTGGGGAAGGAGATGCCATAGACCCGCTGCAGGGACTCCCCAGCAGGGTCCCCACCCCAGAAGGCAGCCGAGCTCTGGAGGGAAGGAGAGATGCTGGTTACCATGGTAATACTGTCTTTGGGGGGGTGGGAGTGGGGGGGTGGACACCTAGGGTGGGCCTCCCCAGGGCGACCTTGGCAGCTGCCCCCCCTTGCTCCTCTCCATGCCTCAGTTTCCCCAGTGGTAAGGGAAAGGGGCTATTAACCCCTTTAAACCGCCCCTCTCTGGAGATGCCCCACCCACCACACACACACACCTTCAGGACCTTCAGCGCCTGGATCTGCCCTGTGTGCCGGAGGTGGGGGCCACGGCACAGGTCAATGAGGGGCCCACACCTGGGGATGGAGACAGCGGAGCTGGTCAAGGCAGGAGCTGCAGCCAGGGCTGGGGCCGAGCACAGGGGGAGGGATTCATGGACCTCACGCAGGTGGAAGGGGGGTGTCACCTGTAGACCGTGCTCGTTGGCGTCTTCACCTTTGTCTCAATTATTTGCAGCTTGAACTTGTTGTCCTGGTGGGGGGAGAAGAGCCCAGGGAGCTCAGGCTCAGCAGGATAGGACAGAACCCCAGCCCAGCTGGCCTCCCCCAACCTCCCTGACTGGCCCATGGCCCCAGGCAGCTGCTCAGGGAGCCTGGCCTAGTGCTGAGGGCTACATCCTGGCCCCTACCACACCATCTGCCACAGATGTCCTGGGCACATCCTACAGCCTCCCTGGCCTCAGCTTCCCCCTCTGTGAAATGGAGAGAAGGGCAGCCAGGGCAGGGAGGGGGCAGGGGTGAGAGAACTGTCCAGTGAGACTACAGGCCTTGCAAGGATTCACATGTGATCCCCCACCTCCATCCCTCCCCAGCCCAGGCAGACAAAGACAGACCCAACACTAGGGGCCCAGGCCAGACCCAGGCATGACCTAACACTGCTGTGCACTCAGCTGGGGCCTGGGACGCGCGGGGTGCTCACCTTGAACAGCTCCCGCAGGGCGTCGCAGGGCACCTCCAGCCGCTCAAAGGGGTGCTGCTCCTGCACCAGCACACGGCAGGCTTCTTCCAGCACCGTCAGGTCGCTGCTCAGCACAGTCCTGCGGAGATGGCTAGATACTCATGGCCCCGGGGAAGCAGCAGGACCTCCACCCCACCCAGGTCCATGCCCGCCCCAGGATGGGGGTGCAGATCAAGGGACCAGTGCCAGTCCAGTGGTGCCAACGCTGCATGACCCAGGCAGGCTTCCAAAGAAAAAACCCCAGCCTGGCCCTGAACCCTCCTAGGGCGGGTCTGATCCTGCTAGGCACTAAGCCAGGTGGCGGGACTGGGCCCCAGGGCCCTGATCCTGCAATGACAAGGCCCAACCCTATTAACAGCAGCCTGGGGCATCCCCATGGCCCTGCCTCTAGTCGCTGTCTGTGCTCCTTACCGGCCGCCCAAGTCCATGTCGTAGAAGAAGCCGCTCTCGGTGCTGGGCCCGTGGCAAAGCAGGGCCCCATAGAGCTGCTCTGCGGCGGCGCCCAGCACATGGGCGCTCGAGTGCCAGAACACCTGGGTAGGGAGACACAGGGCTGGGACCCAGGTAAGATCCCAGCCACTGACTGCCCCCTCGCACTGCCGGGGACTCGGGGCACCTGGGTTCCACCGCCAGCCATGTGCCCCCAGGCAAACCCCACCCCTTCTTCCATGCCTCGGTTTCCACACGGGCAAACTGCACTGCCCGAAGTGAGTGCTGCACCCCATTGCGGGTGCTCCGGAGTGACCCACGATAACAGCAAAAGATTCTGGGCAGGTAGCAGGGCTGGGGAGGGTGTGGCCAGGGGTGACCAAGCTGAGCCCTGAGGCATGTCCTCTGGCAGGGCCAGCACAACCAGGCACTGTTGAAAGAGACTCTGCTGCC
>NW_005842996.1:282191-282794 GCF_000455745.1 Alligator sinensis | reverse complement strand
CCTCTGGGGGGGGTGGCCACGACTGGGGAGGTGGGGATCCCCCCCCGTCTCTGCCCCAACTCACTGCCTGCCCCTCCGGGGAGTCAAAGTGGAGGAAGTCGAGGGTGGCATCTCCTTCAAGCGGGCGCTCCAGGTCATACAGGGCCCCGTTCACCCGTGCGGCCACTGCCTCTTTGGCCAGGTCCCTGCTGCAGTGAGGGGGGAGAGAAGCAGTCAGGGAGACCCGGGCGCAGAGCAGGGAGGTCTCTGCTCTCCACCTCCCCGACAGCCCCAAGACTGGCCTCCCACAGCCCCCTCCCCAGATCCAGGAGACTCCACGGGGTTTGACCCCCCTGCCCTGCCTCGAGGGGAGTGCAGCAGTGGGGCTTGAACCCAGGGTCCCCCCGACCCAGCCAGGCCTCACGGGACAGGCGAGAGCGGGGCCGAGCCCCGCGCTGGGCGGTACCTGATGCGCACAGCGATCTCGTAGGGCGTCGTGCGCCCGGCCTCGCCCTCCAGGTGCCGGCCATCGGGCAGCACCACGCGGATGGGCCCCCGCGCCTCGGCCTGTCGCTGGGCCTGGGCCGCCTTCAGCTCCGCGTAGAGCCGCAGCCGCTCGGCGGT